>NC_054539.1:10056500-10241500 GCF_017654505.1 Polyodon spathula | reverse complement strand
GACCAAATGTTATTTTGTAATTTATTTATTTTTTTACAGCTGTGAGTTTGTCATTATAGCACAACCCCTCCACAGAATCGGAGAGGGACAGAGAGAGCAGCTTCCCCCTGAGAACCAGGGAAGAAAGTGACACGAGGAGGCCGAGCTTCTCTCATCACAGTTTGACTGTTAGATAGGATCATTTAGCAAAATGGGCAAACCAACCCGGTTGTTGGCTGCCTTCTAAGTGGCCCCAGGCTATTTCAGAACGTAATGAACAGTTAATCTTTGATAAGTACATGCAATTCACATAGCCCAGGACTAAGAATACCTTGCCAGTTAGAGGTGACATCTTTTTTTTAACTTTAAAAAGGGGACCAATCTGATAAGGGTCCTCTTTACTGGTGTTGGAAGTGAGGATTGCTACATAAAAATATATATATATATTTTTTTTTACTACATCATGTTTAAATTTGTGTTGGTACAACTACTTTTTGAAAAATATATATTGTACTGTATTGGTCTTTTTGCTGGACAGCAAAAAATACCATGGCAGAGAACTGATACAGTTTAATTTAAAATATTAACATTATTATTTAAAGCTAAAATAGCAACCAAAAAAAAAAAAAAAATGGAATGAAAAACAAACCCCCCAAAAAAAGCAGTGTGCATTTCTGTGCTTCAGGTGCCCCCTGCTGTTGAAATCTCGTTGGTGCACTGGTTAGAACTCATCTGTAAAAGGTCATTTTACAGAGGAGAATGATGCATAAATAACTTTTTGGTCAGTAGGGGGCATCAAAAGCCTGTTTTTAGACTTGCTGTGAAACAAATGTTGAATTCTTGGTAATTAGTCCCTAGTGTTGTTTTGCTTTCCCAAAAGAGGCAGTTTTTTTTTTTTTTGTTTTTTTTTTTACAGCTGCTCAATTATGTTTAACCATCGCAACGATTTTTTTTTGTGACCAGATTTGCCCCCTTTTTTTCTTTCAAATAGAAACTGATTAAACAACCTGTGTTTACTTGTACAGTAGTATAATTTGTAGCAGCATCCAAACTTGCAACAGTAAGGGCCACCCTTACACAAATGGAGCATATCATAATTTTGGGATATAAAAATGTAGGACAACTGTCTTGTCACATTTGTCACACATTTTAAATTTATCTAGAAAATGCCTTGTCAAATTCAGATGAAACTTAAGGACATTCTTCAAGATATTTTGAATGTAGTGTAATCTGCAATTATGTTAATGTACTGTGTTTGTAAGTATTTCTGCCACTCTCTGTCTTTACACTGTCAGAGTTGCAGTATATCTAGATAAGTGTGATGAAACGTAGTCTGGACAGGCTTTTCTCACACAACACTCCTCATCTTGTAATGATGTGATTTATCAGCACACGTTACTAATTGAGAGAGAGAAAGAGAGAGAGAGAGAGAGAGAGAGAGAGAATTACTGAAGCCCACAACTTGTTCTGTGCACTACAGTAAATCTAGCCTAATACTAACAGAAATGGAGACCATATCCGGTATAGTAGCTTGTGCACAGTATGGATCAGTACCTAAAACTATAAGACCAAGGGCCAGAGCAAGAGTCAAGAGTGCTGGCCCATGGTGTCTCATGAAATGAGGGATGCTGCTTGATCTACTGTGAATGCACACATGCTGCACATTCATGGTTTTGTCATGGATACCCAGAGGGGTTCAGGAGTCCTTGAACTGTATTGTTTGCAATTACTGTGAACTGATACAGTATGTTAGTACTCAGGTTAGTGTTGCACAGACAGTACAGTATATGGATATCTTAGAAGATAGAGTACACCTCACTTGACAGTAGATTAGACTGTATTGAAAAATCTTCTATAGATGGCACCGAATGTGTTTTATTTTGTTTTTATCAATCGTACTATAAACCTTGGTTTTTGCTGTTTGTGTCCGTGACACACTTGATTTGCTTCTAGAAAGAATTTTTTTAAAAATTCTTTGTTTTGGATCTTTATAGGCCTATTCTGTGTCAGTATATTATCAGCTGTCCTGCAGTAATTCTAATCGAAGCATCTTTTTACAGTATCTTTAACTTGCTGTCATCCACCCTCTGTACTTTCCACTTGCCTTGTATATTGTAAAAACCAAATGCAAACTTTATCTGAAAACAATAGTCAACAGATCCTGCACAAGAAACGACATTTGCTCACCTCCCTATCTGGTCAGATGTCATTCTCTTAATTGGTCTTCATCCACATTTGCCTCTTGGTGCTTCTCCATAGCTTATGACCTTGCATGTCCTATGGGCATTAAGAAACGCTCTCTGTTGGAAGCTAGTCTGAAATTGCTATTCTAATTGGGGCTTCCAGCAAACCTAATCTGTCTCCTATGAAGAGATCTGTAAAGCGGTTGATTCCTGCATCTTGCTTATTGCTGCAATGTACAGTACCTTATACATCCTCTTAAGGTGGTGAATCAAACTTTGGTGATGTGATCGTGTTTGTTTCCTGTGCATTTGCTTGTTGAAAAATGCTGGAGAGTGAATCCAGACTAGCACCTTGGAAACAAGAGGTCAGAGAAAGACTACCAGTCTCCAGACACCCATTGTTAATTGGGCTGAAAGCTTTTTGTGCTGCAGATGTGATGGTGTCTTCAGGGACAAAATCGGATTCTGCTTCTGGTGTCTTCTCCAAACTATCAGTTGCATTTTGTGTGTTTTATGTCTTTTCCTGCAAGCCAGAATGTTGTCAGCACATAAATCCTTTAAATGACATGTGAACTTGCAGCACACGTTTTTAAAATGAAAATATTCAATACAATGTTCAAAGCAATTTTTGTTTATCTTCAAGCCCCCCTGGGCAAATGGGTAATGTTTCATTTTAAAATACCTAATCTTCTATTGTGGGTCTTTAAAATCAATACACTATAGCCAGTAATGTATTAAATAATCCTTCAAAATTAACAGTACTGCATGTTTGGACAATCTCAGTTATTTTATTGACTGAGTATTGATTAGACAACATGCCAAACTTGCATCCTTCAGCCATTAGATAGAGCCAGGGGCTTGGCTGACAGGTTACCGTCATTTTTTATATTCCTTTCTCCCAGAAATGTTTAGATTTACAGTGTTGTTCTACTGTAGCATATCATGCAGCACACTTTTTCTATTTTTTTCGTTTAAATTATTTCAAATTTGTGAAGGAGATGTATGTAAAGGTGTCCTAAGTTGCTACTTTATATTCCATTTTGCTATTTTGTAATAATTGGTCTCTGTCTGGAATTCTTTTAGAATACCTTTTTAAAGGTACTGGCAAGCGATACAGTACATACTGTTAACAAAACCACTTGGCATGTGCTTTATGGAATAGCCAGAGCCGGAATGTGTGCTGCTGTAGTAGTGATTGCACTTTTAATTGCACTCCTGAACCTTAATGAGACTAAAGTCCAGGCCATTTCAAGGATTCCAAGGAATCCCACGAATGCTGCCTCCTGAGGGTAACTGTAATAAGAGTTCCAGGGAGCAATCGGTGCATTAGTGCAGCCTCCATGCTGACGGGCACAAGCTTCCGATGGCTTCATGTACAGAATGAGTGCAATCATACATTCATTACCTTACTTTTTTTCATGGAATAAATGAGTGTTTCAATGTGGTAATCATGACAATACAATTACAGTAGGAATGAGGCAGTCTTGTGTGAAGCTTGAAAATACTTTCTAATGCAGGTCAATATGTGAATAAGACACATACTGTATGCTGTTAATGAAGCCAGTGTGTTAATTGTGACATTCTGAGAATCCTTTTGCCTCCCATTGTTTAAACTACACACCTTTTTAATTAATGTTTTATCTGTCAGAAATGAATTTAGGCATTTAACTTGCTATAACACAAAGCATATGCTACTAGAGTAGAATCTTTTTTTGTTCTCCTAGTGTCGAGTGGAAATAGGATGGAACTTGCATTGAAGAACATCTAGCCATTGTTAGTCTTGTGTATTCCCTGTACATACATTATACATTTAATAGTCAAGCATTGTCTTCCTAAAACGGTGTAATGTTTTGGTTCACAAGTTTCATATTTAAACTAACAATACTTGGTTAAGCCTACTGTGCACATAGATTTGTAAACTAATCAAACAGAACTTTGTCTGTGGCATCCATACATGTGGCAGTAAGGGAGTTAATAAAATGTAAAGCATTGGTAATCTGTTTCATAAGCGTCATTTGCTTTTGAACACCACTGTGCCCCTCCAAGATTGCATTTAACTTTATTAATCTACTGCATAACTTTCACTGCCTTGTGCTTTTGCTGGTGCATTGCTGCCACACGTGAACACCTTGTTGGCTAAAATAAAAACCACTTCAGCAAGTAGATATTTAATTTGCTTTGCGTTTTAATTATGCAATACGTGTGTATGAGAACAAAACAATATTAATGCTTTGTAATTGTTTTGTATATTGTCGTTTTGTGATGTGCAGTACGAAATGAAACAAACAGTAATTTTAAGTGCCTATATGTATTGCAGCTAAGGCATGCGCAGTTAAAGACTAAAAATGGGGAGCCAACTCCAGGACCACGATATAGGTGAATCCACAGTATAGCGAGGGGGAATATAAGGAGGTGTGTGTGTGTGATATATATATTTCCATTACATGAGAGTAGATGTTAAAACTTCATGCTGATTTGAACTCTGCTCTCGCAAAAATAAGCACCAACTAAGACATAGCTTTTACAGTAAACCTAATGTGATCCATCTGCGTCTTCATTTGCGTTTCTTTCCATCTGATGCAGTAGATATCCTTCTGCCTGGTGTTGATAGCTGAAGTATAATGCTGGCTCCAGGGATCAGCTTATTTTGCTTCCCCAGCACATCAGCACACATAATGGCTGCAATGCTGGCTCCAGGGATCAACCACAGTGTGATCTCCCCAGTGCATCAGCATGACAACTGTCTGGATTGAGCTAAGTAGGCTACATCTCTGGGGTCATCAAGTGGGCATCTTCCATCCTCTGTTTCGTCGACTAGCCCACAACACCTCAAGTGTCCCAGCATCACCCCATCCGCCACTCAACTCAACCCAGCTTATTTTACCGGTACATCAGTGCTGCTTTCTTTCTACTTTGCTTGATATCCCCAGCCACAATCTTTCCGTCTTAACCACAGCCAGTTCCTGCGCCTCTCTGGTGCTTCAGATAAGTTCTTCAGTACAACACAACCCTTGGCCACTGAATCTGACATCTCTGAGAAACCAGGTTGTAGAGTGTGCCACAAATCCTCGACAGCCCACCTCCATTGGGTAAACCCTGACTCTCCATACTCGCTGTTCCGCTACAGCGGCTAGTTGAGCATACTGCAGTTATATATATATATATATATATATATAAGAAATTAAAAATTCTCTACATAGTACTATTAATCATTTAAATTGAAAGCACTTTGAAATGAGTGCTTACCTTTGCATGTAAACAAAACCACATACTGTATACACTGTGCCGCCCATAACACCTACTGTCCAAAATAACTGAGACTACTGTAGGTGAAACCTTTTTTTCTTCTCTATCCATACAGCTGGATAATTCTAGCGCAGAATAATTTTCGTGCTTAACGCTACAGAGAGAGTGTTTATTTACAAGAACAACACTCCATCCATTCTGGGGTTTATCGTGAAATTACTGCACTACTCTACGAACGCATCGTCTATTAAAATTCAATATGGCATTCCCAATTGAGAAGGCTCTACAAATATTGACAATCAAAACCTGTACCTTTTTAAAAAATAACCTGTTAAATATTGTTGTACCAGCGATGGTCTCAAGATGGTTTAAAGCACATTTTCAGACAAGTGCAGAAGAGCATGAACGGTTAACAGAGGAGGCTCATATACTGCTCAGAGTTTTTACCAAAACAGAATTTTTTTTTTTTTTTTTTTTTTTTTTTACAGAAGTATTTTCTTAACCGTTCCTATAAACAATAAATCGCTCGAACTCTTCTCCTCCTTTAGTCACAAGATGCTGTGCAGTATGTTTTGCCAGTGAACTTTAACAATTTGGGGAAATACAGTCCTTTCTTGTTTCATTCAGCAAGAAATGAAGCAGAGGACAATAAAAGCCAACATGCTAGTTTCCTGCTGTCACATAATAAAGCTAGATCTTGGCATTACTAATATCTGGCCAGATACTGCAGATTGCCACAGTGATGAACGCTGCATGCATGGAGTTCGAACAACTAAATTACACTCCACCAAGAAGCTTTTTTAGAAGATTTTTACAGACTTTTAACAGACTTCATTAATAGAGAAGTTGTAATTCCATCTGAAAGATGGAATTTTTTATTTTTTTTTGTAAACAGTACAGAGGAGACTTCATTTAGTTTTACCTTTTGATTTTGATTAGTATTAACTGCAAAATTAAATTGCCCTTTCAGCTATTTACAATTTATTTTTATTTTGAGCCTGTAGAAAGTCTGTTTTCTGAGTCATTTGCTTTCCATTTTAAAAGCAGTATTTCTGGGGGGCTGATGTCCGACATTATAAGAAACAAATCCAAGTTTCCATGCGTCAGTTGTCAAAAGGGAAATTCTCGTTGGATTTCTTAGTCTGTCGTTATTTTGGCTATTCTTGGCACAAGCTCGCCATTTAGCATTTCTTCTTCTGTCTTGACATGCAAGTGGCAGTATTTCAATATTTGAAAAAATGAAATAAATTGGTGGCTGCCTTCAAATCTGTTTCTTCTGGTGCAGATTAATGAGGCAGTTGGCTGATTTTATGTAGCTTTGTCTGATTGCTGCTGCTAATCATTTTCTAATTTTTAACCTTGTGGTAGAACATGAATGCAGCCTCTTCAGTGGTTATGAATACTAATTGTTTTCTTTAATTGGCTTTACAGTACTGATACAGTAAAGTGATGTGTAATTCCACATAGGTAAGGTTTTATTGGGTCATCAGACTTCAGGCACTAGGCGTTCATGCTTGTATTTGCAGAAGTGTAAAGAAAATAAAATGAATTGTGTTAACAGTCTCAATTGTATAGACTTTACTGATCCCATAAAACTGACAGCTTCTGTGTCCTCCTGGTCAAGTGGTTTTAGGGTAAGGTCCACTTTATGACTTATTGTATAGTGAGGACTTTGGTGGTTCAGAATGAAATAAAATTAGATAAAGTTAGGAATGAACCTTAATGTCCCCTCTTTGATTTTATTTGTATTAGTTCTACAGTACATAATGTTTTTGGCAAGTGAGTCCAGCAACATTAATTTGTTATAAGACTAGCCAAATTATTTTCCATTTCAAAATGTAGTATTTTCGGTTACAAAACTTTTTTTATTTATTTTTTTTAAATAAACGACCAGTCATACAATCCCCATTTGGCCATATGTCAGTTATACTGTGTTGTCACATTGCAAGTACATTTTTACAAAACAACCAGAAACTTGGTACAAACTCATACTGTAGAATCATGGTGTTGGAGCAAGCTGTGTTGTAATTTCACAATACTCCCCTTGAAGTGTCTAATTGCCATTGTAAACTGCCCCACATCAGTGTTTGAGATTAACTGATTTTATCACCCAGATATCTTATTTTTATTGTTTTGAGTGTTTGAAAAACAAAACAAAATATGGTGTGAATAGAAGTATTCAGCGCCTGCAGGAAAGCAGCTAGTTATCATTTAATCTGCAGAACAGCTGTGTACCCAGCAGACAACCATTTCAAGGCTTCAGCTCCTTCCCTGAATATGATGGTATTAAACAGTGCGCAGCTGACATATGGTTGCAGTGGTAAAGCCTGTGGAAACAAGGTCGACACCAGGTTTGCATCCCATTACTGTATATACCCCAATTTGCACTTCTGAGAACAATCCTGATATGATACTGTATGTCTAAGCAACTTGGTTAATAATTTAAACCTTCATAAATTTTTTCTGTACATTTTTTTAAACACATAATCAGTTATTCAGGATTATACTATATTTACTCTGTTATGTCTTTTTGATTTTATGTGGCTTGTTTTCTTAATTCTATTTTTACAAATCTGGTTAATGTATCTAGGGCTTCTGATTTTTTTATTTGAACTGATAACACCCTAGATAATAAATATAAATATATATATACACACACACACACACACACACACACACACACACACACAGTACTGTGCAAAAGTTTTAGACAGGTGTGAAAAAATGCTGTAAAGTAAGAATGCTTTAAAAAAGACACGTTAATAGTTTATTTATCAATTAACAAAATACAAAGTGAGTGAACAGAAGAAAAATCTACATCAAATCAATATTTGGTGTGACCACCCTTTGCCTTCAAAACAGCATCAATTCTTCTAGGTACACTTGCACACAGTTCTTGAAGGAACTCAGCAGGTAGGTTGGCCCAAACATCTTGGAGAACTAACCACAGTTCTTCTGTGGATTTAGGCAGCCTCAGTTGCTTTTCTCGCTTCATGTAATCCAAAACAGACGCGATGATGTTGAGATCAGGGCTCTGTGGGGGCCATACCATCACTGCCAGGACTTCTTGTTCTTCACGCTGAAGATAGTTCTTAATGACTTTTGCTGTATGTTTGGGGTTGTTGTCATGCTGCAGAATAAATTTAGGGCCAATCGGATACCTCCCTGATGGTATTGCATGATGGATAAGTATCTGCCTGTACTTCTCAGCATTGAGGAGACCATTAATTCTGACCAAATCCCCAACTCCATTTGCAGAATTGCAGCCTCAAACTTGCAAGGAATCTCCACCATGCTTCACTGTTGCCTGCAGACACTCATTCGTGTACCACTCTCCAGCCCTTCGGCAAACAAACTGCCTTCTGCTACAGCCAAATATTTCAAATTGCGACATCAGTCCAGAGCACCTGCTGGCTTTTTTCAGGACCCCAGTTCCTGTGTTTTCATGCATAATTGAGTCGCTTGGCCTTGTTGCCACATCGGGTGTATGGCTTTTTGGCCGCAAGTCTTTCGTGAAGGTCACTTCTGCCCAGACAGTAGATGGGTGTACCAGGGTGCCACTGTTTTCTGCCAATTCTGAGCTGATGGCATTGCTGGACATCTTCCGATTGTGAAGGGAAGTAAGCATGTCTTTCATCTGCTGCAGTAAGTTTCCTTGGCTGACCACTGTGTCTACGGTCCTCAACGTTGCCTGTTTCTTTGTGCTTCTTCAAAAGAGCTTGGACAGCACATCTGGAAACCCCTGTCTGCCTTGAAATTTCTGCCTGGGAGAGACCTTGCTGATGCAGTATAACTACCTTGTGTCTTGTTGCTGTGCTCAGTCTTGCCATGGTGTATGACTTTTGATGGTAAACTGTCTTCAGCAACCTCACCTTGCTAGCTGAGTTTGGCTGTTCCTCACCCAGTTTTATTCCTCCTACACAGCTGTTTCTGTTTAGGTTAATAATTGTGTTTCAACCTACATTCTGAATTGATGATCATTAGCACCTGTTTGGTGTAATTGTTTAATCATACACCTGACTATATGCCTACAAAATCCCTGACTTTGTGCAAGTGTACCTAGAAGAATTGATGCTGTTTTGAAGGCAAAGGGTGGTCACACCAAATATGGATTTGATTTAGATTTTTCTTCTGTTCACTCACTTTGCATTTAGTTAATTGATAAATATAATCTATTAACATGTCTCTTTTTTAAAGCATTCTTACTTTACAGCATTTTTTCACACCTACCTAAAACTTTTGCACAGTACTGTGTGTGTGTGTGTGTGTGTGTGTGTGTGTGTGTGTGTGTATATATATATATATATATATATATATAAATTTGAAATCGGTGCATATCCAATAAACAAACACTGGAAATGGTTACTCAATTCATGTTGACTTCACCCCTTTCCCAGTAAAAATTCCTGATGCAGTTTGGCAATGCCCTGCCTTCCTGACTTGTACCTTGCATTGATTCATTCTGAATACATTAAGCCCACTCCAACTACTGAGTGGCAGCAAATTCCTACTTTTCTATCGGAGGCTTCACAGACTGAGGATTACACACGTTTGCAAGATTTAAAACGAGATTTCAAATAGAAATGGAGGACTGTTGCTTTTGCTATTTAAAGCTATATTACATTGGATGGGGAGGATTTACAGTACATGCTTGTGGGATTTAAATAGAATTGCAAATTGCAAAAATGCCTAGACACAAAGAATAATATGCCCATGGCCATAAGGATTTTGCTGTGGAAGACAGCATAGGAAAAAAAAGTGCAGTTACTATACATATTGTGACATCAGTTTTGTGTTGTATACAGAAAAGTCAAATAGCTCAAAATAAACACAGAAAAATGAAAATAAACACCAAAAAACAGAAGCCTAAATATCTCGCTTTTCCCTGGCACTGTACTAGTAGTCTACTCCCTGTTTCGTCTTGTCTGCAAGTCTCATTGCTCTCTTGATGCATTGCTTTGAGGTATGTGCATCATTTTTTTTTTTTCTTTTGTTTACACAAATTAGCAAAAGCAAGAGATGGACTTTAGTGCCCAAGTTTTAACCCCAATTAAATACAAACTTCCTATTTTAATTGTTCATGCTTTACATGTTCAGTAGGTCACAGAGGCCTACCTTTTACACAATACTAACAATACTGAGCTAATAAAGGATTTAACTAACAAACAATGCATAGATATCTAATAACCATAATTAATATTAATATGATGGGTTGCCACTGTACGTGGAATATTAGGTTCATGCATTGTATGTACTGTACATAGTAACAAAAAATGGACATCCTTTGGTGTTGCAGGAATTTTACAATTAAATACATTTTACAAGAAGAAAACCCTCTCCTTGATAAACCAGTGTTATTTTGATGAGTGTCCTCAGATTGCATGCTGAATCAGTGGAGCAGAATCGGATTGTGACAATACAATACACTCGTACCAACATCAATTAATAACTTCAACACAACTATAGCTTTCCATAGCATAGATACAAGGTGTGTAACAGGCATGTCTGTATTTGTGTTGTGCTATAAAGGGTTTGGTGTTTGTTAAATACATTAAAAAAATAAAGGCATATGGATGCTATAACTTAAGCTTACAGTGTATTGAGAAAACAGACAGCTGTTAAAGAGGTCTCTAAGACTTGGAATCAGAACTGTTAGTTATAAAACCTGAACCTCTTTCACAGGGTTTAGAGAAAAGAAAGTTGAATGCTGAGTTATATAAAAAAAAAAACAAACAAACAAAAAAAAACCCTAAAAAAACACTGTTGTACTACAGTGCATGTGTTCTGTAGCTGAATGGTCAGATGGAGAATAAGGTTATTGTTAATTCTGACAAATGCTCTCTTGTTGCTGTTGGATGACATTGCCAAATAGATATGGGCTATCTTTCAATAAGAGCTAAAAGAGCACAAAGAGACTCCTGCGATTCCAGCTGGCTTGATGTCCAGGCGACAGGAAATCAGTCTTGATTTAGACTTACAACACTGCCTTGGAAAGCCTGATCCGGATAAAATAGATGTGCCGTGGAAGTTATTGGTCAAGTCATTCACATCACTGTGCAAATGTAAAGAAAAAAAGAATACAATGGAGGGCCCTTCTCTGTCAAGGCGTTGCCATGTAAACCACAGCTAGCCTTCATGGACGGTCAGGATTAATGCTACACATTTTATAGGGCAATAATTTATATATGTTGTCTTTACTTATTTAGTATTATGACTGATCTGGAGAATGAATACAGACACTTGATGTTGAAAGCCGGCTGATTTATTACTGACCTTGGAGCCTACCTTTAGTGTGGCGCTTCTGGGTAAATGGTGACGTTTTTCCAGATGTTCAAGCTGCCCTGTGGATAAAAAAGCAGTACAGTAAACAACTAGGTAGTTTGTTTGGCATGCCATCAATTGATGTTTGAGTCTATAACAAGTGTTTAAAACACGACTTCCCTAAATTCTTTGTTTTGATCCAATGCCTCTGTGCTTGGGAATATTAAAGGGACAATGGTTAGCATCCTGCACGCTTGGCAATCCAATCTGTGGATGTTATTGAACAAGTGTTTTAGTATTCTGTAGTTGTGCTTCCTGCAATTAAGTCTCTTGAATAACCCTTTTTGGGACCCCTACATGTAATTATTTTTTATCATTTAAGATCAGAGCTTAGTAAAAACCTGGTGGCCTTTTCACTGATGTACTGCAAAAGGACTGACATTTGTCCAAGAATGTTCCATAACTATTGAATGGAATGTTAGAAATACTTGCTAGTATTGGTAAAAGAAATTCATTGTTTAGTGTGTGTTTGTCATACTTCTGTTCAATGTAGAATCAGAATTGGAGGCAGCAATTAAAGTGAAGACTAATCAAGTACTGTTCATGAATTTTGTACAATGTTAAAATGAAGCATCAGATTTTGTTATTGTTACAACCCCCCAATCCCGCCCCCCAACCCCGTCTGTTTGTTTATAAAACTGGTATTTGCTTTTATTGCAAATGGTTCAGAATACAAATTCCAAAGCTGTTTTTCTTTTCTTACATGAAGTGGTACTGTACTTTGTTAGAAACCTCCAGATGGATTTAGGTAAAATCTATTCTAGAGCTGGAATGCAGCTGTTCATATTTCCATTTTGAGATTTAATTCTCCTTACTGAAAGGATCTTTTTGGAGCAAATCTTTCCAAAAATATCAATTGTATATACAATTACCAGTCAAGGTGTTGGAGAAATATATTGTTACTTCTTGGATGATTTATAAACAGTCACCATTAGTATCCTAAGAAACCACTTTCCTAACACTAGCTATCAGTCCTGTTTCCAATCCGAATTGCCATTGCTTTTGTAGAGAACATTAACTGCCTCCTTAAGCCTTGGCTACAAAACGATTTATCTGACTTGTATTGTTTTAATTGTTTTTTTTTTCCTGTGTTTGTACAGGTCCGAGATGGGCATCCTGGAATCTTGGTGTTTTTATTTGTATTCGATGTGCTGGAATCCATCGAAATCTTGGCGTTCACATATCACGGGTCAAGTCAGTGAATCTGGACCAGTGGACACAAGAACAAATACAGGTAAAAAAAAAAAAAATAATAATAACAGAAAGTGACAACCATTAATACAGTAATGCCTTCAATTCAAGAAATCACATTTAAATTATTCCAAAAGATTACTGTTTGAAAAGACACTTTTACCTTTGTTGAATTTCTCATCCAGTTCCAGAGTCCATCCTTAAACCTGGTTTGATCAAATGTGGTTAAATCCTGGAAGATTGCAGTGTTTCAGGAAGCAATTCATTTGGTTTTGGTGGATTGACCTTCGATTTTATAGAGTGACTTGCATCACTGAGTGCTAATTGATATTATAACCAATTAATTCTTGAGTGCTAATCATTCATTGCAAAGTGGGCTTTAAGCACGTTTTTCTGTTTTTTTTTTTTTTTTTTTTTTTTTTTTTTTTTTTATTTCTTAGTGTGTGTTTAGACCATTTCTGTTTGGAATTGAATTGCTTTGGAATTTAGAGATCAAACCGCTGTTACATTGAAATGTTTGGTAGTGCACTTGAGTCTGAGCATTTGGGGGACATTAATGAGTCTACCTTGGAGCCTACCTATAGTGTGGTACTTCTGGGTACATGGTGATGTTTTTCAGATGTTCAAACTACCCTGTGGATAAAAAAGCAGTACAGTAAACAACTAGGTAGTTTGTTTGGCATGCCATCAATTGATTTTTGGGTCTGTAACAAGTGTTTAAAACACGACTTATTCATTTCCCTAAATTTATTGTTTTGATCCAGCGCCTCTGTGCTTGGGAATATTAAAAAGATATTGAGATAAAGGGGCAGTGTTGCACATCATGCACTCTTGGCAATCCAATTTGTGGATGTTATTGAACAAGTGTTTTGGTATTCTGTAGTTGTGCTTCCTGCAATTAAGTCTCTTGAATACCCCTTCTTGGGACCCCTAAATTTAATTTATTTTTTATCATTTAAGATCAGAGCTTAATAAAAACCTGGTGGCCTTTTCAATGATGTACTGCAAAAGGACTGACATTTGTCCAAGAATGTTCCATAAATATTGAATGGAATGTTAGAAATACTTGCCAGTATTGGCAAAAGAGCGCCACACTACTGCTTTATTTATAAAGTACAATTACTGTGCTTTGTGTAGTATTTGAGGTAGTATTTTATTATGAAATGTCTACAAGTAGACTTTCTACATTAATGGATTAGTTTTGGGTTTCTTGAGTAAAAGTTAAGATAAAAAATAGACCAATATACAGTATAAGGGCATTGAACAAATGAATTATTGTACTTCGAAACTGGCAGATGCATTTTCCTGCAAAAGAGGAGTTTATTTTTATAATTCAAAACAAACCTTATCAGGATTCAAAAGGTTCATAAATGTGTTTTAGTGTGCAGTGCCCTAATGAGGAGAAATGTCATTCAAACCCTATTACAGTAGCTGCAATAATTCAGGCATCTGGCCCAGAACCTTTCTCTTCTGTAGAAATGTATTGGTATCATTGTGTTATTGTTTTGAAGGCACTTTGTAGTAGAAATTCATTGTTTAGTGTGCGTTTGTCATACTTCTGGCTCAATGTAGAATCAGAGTTGAAGGCAGCAATTAAAGTGAAGACTAATCAAGTACTGTTCATGAATTTTGTACAATGTTAAAATGAAGCATCAGATTTGTTATTGCCCCCACCCACACCCCTCTCTGTCTATGTGATAAATGCATGTTTATAAAACTGTTATTTTGTTTTTACTTCAAATGGTTCAGAAGACAAATTCCAAAGCTGTTTTTCTTTTCTTACATGAAGTGGTACTGTACTTTGTTAGAAACATCCAGATGGATTTAGGTAAAATCGATTCTAGAGCTGGAATGCAGCTGTTCATAATTCCGTTTTCAGATTTAAAAAAACAAATGTTTTTTTCTTTTTCATTTTCTTATTTGAACATTGCTGAATTAGTACTTTGTGTGCCTCTCAGGGTTGGAGTGGGATGCACAGTTGGGTGTCCATGTTTTAAAAATCTTTGTAAGCATTTGTGATGGTGGTCCACTATGAAAGGCGCTATATAAAATAAACATTGATTGATTTACACTGCAGCAGTTTACACTTCGATTGATTGTGCCAAATTCTTATAGCACAACCTGGGGATCAACTCATGCAATGGAAACTAAAATTCAATTCAATTGTACGTTGTCAGAATGATGCTTCCTATTTAGGAAGCAATGCAGGATGTACTAAAATAAGCTGTTCATGAAGAACGACATAGTAAATTTGATTTTGTGGTGTATACCTGTTTTCGATTAAACATTTAGCAATGAACATGAAGCTATTGTACTCCCTGAAGTACGGGCACATTTAAACGTGACACCCACAGTAAACAGTAGTCCCTGAGAAAAGAACATTATTTTAATCCTGTTTTCTAACTTATATTCACAGAGCGTTCAGGACATGGGAAACACCAAGGCAAGAAAGCTGTATGAAGCCAATCTTCCAGATAACTTCAGAAGACCACAGACAGACCAGTATCCTTTGCTCTCTTCTTTTTAATAGAAGCCAGTGCTGTAATAAAACAGAAGTGCTAAATGGATCTGCAAATGTGCGCTGTAGCGAAATGTGGAGACAAATATGATTTATAGTGTGGTTTGTTTCATATAATGTACACTAACAGTTTTATATTTTTTCATACAAACTCCTTTTGAAGTAGCTCCCTCATCTAATTTAATAGGGTGTCCACTTTTTAGTCAGTTTTTTCAAGGAAAATATTAGTTGTCTCCGAATGTAAGCTTAAAACTGTTTCTTATTATTTAATTGGTATGCAGACCAGCTCTTCAATAGCCTTGCTTTTGCATTAAACTATGCTGTTGGATATCAGAGAACCCTTTTTTAAAAAAAAAAAAAAAAAAAAAAAAAAAAAATTTGTTTGTAAAGAATTTTGTTGAATCGATTTAAGTAACTGGATGTACATATTTCCAAAGAGCTTTTGTTTCAATCTATGCTATGAAAACCTGATTTAATTACCAAAATGTGAATAATAAATAGGGGTGATGCTTGTCTACTCTGTGGAATTAGTTGTGGCCTTCCACTAATTATGAAAGTCTCTAGTGGGTAGTAGCTACAGTACAACAACAGAACAGTTTTGCCATTTTTAAATAAATAAATGTGCCAGTTTTTTTTTATTTTGTTTTATTTATTGATATATGCATGCATGCATGCACATGCATTGTATTGATGCTAAGGTAGAAAACAAATTATATCTATAATACAATTATGTATTTTAATTGTCAAAGTAATTAAAGCAGGATACACATTTTAGCAGAAACTGAGCCTGGATCTAGTGTCCGATCCTTTTAGTCCAACTGGTGCCTGGGGATATAGTGAGATTCCTGTATGAGTGTCACTTTTAATGTAATACAGTGGATGTAGGTCATGGTACTTTTACTTTTTCACCACATGATTTTCCTTTAGCTGTGGGCAGGTAGTGTGTGTGTGTGTGTGTGTAACATACCAATTTTAGCTATTTTTTTTTAAATTTTCATTGTGCTGTTTTAGAAATGTATCTTTCAAAACCCAAAGGAAATGCACTTTTAAGAGATTTTGATGGCTCTAACATGTATTTGTTTTGCTTGTGTTATACATTAACACAAATTGTATGATCTGCTCTTACAGAATACACTTTTCCTCCAATTTGTGCAAACAGTAATTATTTACTTCCATTTGTAGCTTTGGGACAGAGTTGTTGTGCTGCATTTCCTAACCATGAATGTGCCCCTTCTCCCCTGAGCTGTCTGGCTCTTATTAAATATTATTGCTGGAGGAGTGTTTTTTGTTTGTTTGTTTGTCGTCCCCCCCCCCCCCCCCCCCCCCACCAAGTCCACCCCCCACCATTTTTTCCCACCTGCAATCGTAAATGTTTTCTTAGCTGATCGGTTGTATGTGGTCAAAGTTTCATCAAGGTTGCAAATCCAATAATGTCTAAGAATCTGGGATTTAATCGGCTTCTGTTGTGCAGATAGCTTGGGAAACAAAGACTTGATCCATGATCTTGTACTCTTTCTGAGAGAGGTTCTCGTTCAATTTTCCCATTTTATTTCTATGTAGTTTACATATTCATTTTTCCATCTTCAGTTAATTGTCCACAGAAACTGGCATTGCATATGGCAAGCTGGACAGTGATAACAGTACTGATAAAATAAATAAAAAAGTTGAAAGATGTGTTTAAACTTGTATTTGCTTCATGTTCATAATAGTCAGGTGGTTCTTTTTAAATGGAGATATCTAATGTGTTTTCTTGATTGTCAAATTTTTATAGACAGAAACAATTCTACACATTTACTATTGTCACAAGTTTGGCTGCAAGTGCTTTGGTTGACCTGCTTGTAAAGTCCAGTAATTTGTTTTCCAGGTTAGTGGTTTTAATGTAATAACTAGCTAGCAGAATAACCTGATTTTAAAGTGAGGTGCTTTTTGGTACTTTTTGATGATGATGATGATGATGATGATGGTTCAAATTGTCTTCATTCTGTTTACCTTAATTGGCTTGTCCTCAGAGCAGTGGAATTTTTCATCAGGGATAAATATGACAAGAAGAAGTACTATGATAAAAGTGGCTTAAATGGGACTACAGTAAGTGATATTATTATTTATTTAATGTTCCTTTGTACTTGTTTTGGATATTGGTGGGAGGTTCACTTTTATTACTGTTCCATCAAAGACCCCTCCCCCTTATGATTGATTAAACCTCTGGTCATATCAATGATACAGACCTGTGGAGATGGCCTGAACCCGTCAAGGTACTTGTTTTAAATCAGTAGCAGAGGATGAGAATAATAAATATGGTGAAGGGGAAGAAGATGCTTTTTTAACTGATGAGTTACAATCTGGTGAAAGTGAGACAATTGAGGAAATTATAATAAGGAAGGGAAAAAAGTGTACAAGAAATGTTACTAACTGGAAAGTAAATCAGTCAAAGTTAAAGCCCAATTCAGAGCCAGCCTACTTAAACAACAATGGACAGGAAATTCGTGCAAAAGAAGTAACCAAAGATGATGATGCATGTAGGCAGAAAGGTGCTGAAAAAGCTGTGGGGATGAGCAGAGAATTATTCACCAAAGATTTCAGAAGACAAAATGCATTCATTTGTGGCAGTGTGAAACAAGTGAAGAGTTTCATACCAAAACGCTACATATCCATTTTCACTGTTTCTGGTAAATTTCATATCTCTTATTTCAGATACTTTAGTAACAAGCAATGAGCACATTGAGGAGGTCATAAAACACTCTGGCTTTTTGCCTGTGCAGAATGAAGTTTGCTACCCCTGTACGCTTCACTTCCTCTGTCAGACTGGGGTTCTTCATTTGCATCTTATGGCTCATGCATGTCACACAGATATCTTTGGCAGGATGACCAAAGCCAAGCTTGAATCTGTAGCAAAATACACTGTATAGTGAGTAGCTGGCTTGGTCTTGGTTTTTTTTGTTTGTTTTTGTTTTTTTTGCTCCAAGAGCTGATGCATCTTTTTGACACTCGGGTCGTAGGGCAGATATTTGCACCCTGGTGCCCCACGACCTGCACAATAACTGGCCCTGCACATGAAAGAAGAAATATGCAGTACAATCTTCTCCTTTTTCTGTTCATACTCCTCCAACTTTTTGTGCCCCACCCTTGTGTTCTGGTCTGGGAGCAGCATGCTGTGCATAGTATTGCACACCCCGGGATACACAGTTTTGCTGATCCCTTCAAAGAAATAAGCACAATAAAGCTCACAGTTTAACCATATGTTTCTTTTTTTTCTTTTTTATTATTTTCTTACAAGGATGTGCCAATTAAATTATTATATCATTCCACGTCCACAAATTAAAAATTAAATATAATTTAGATAGATACCAATTTGTAGGGCTTGTGAAATATCAGTCAGATTGCTGTTTTCTGAAATGTTCAGTTAAAAACCAGTGCAATGAATTCCAGGACCAACACCATAAATTGGACGATATTACAGCTTGATGTTTTAGTATTTCAAATATCAAACTCGTTGAAGAACCGTATACGTTTATTACAAAATAAATTAATTAAATAAAAATTAAATTAATATCTCAAAACTCTTCAGAATTCACATATATGGTTCTTCGTCTGAACAGTTCAATTAACAATTATCAACACCTGAAATTCTAATGGTTGTCTTTCTATTGATTAGAAGGTTGTTTTGTTTTTTTTATTTGGTTATTGTTTTTAAATAATCTGGGTGTTGCTGAGCTTTTTATTTAAAAAAAATAAATAAATAAATAAATAAATAATAATAATGTCTTTAAGAAATAAAACATAGAAAATCACAATATCAATTTACCTAGACCACACTAGTGAATGTAGCTTTACAGA
Source organism: Polyodon spathula (assembly GCF_017654505.1). Lineage (NCBI taxonomy): Eukaryota > Metazoa > Chordata > Actinopteri > Acipenseriformes > Polyodontidae > Polyodon > Polyodon spathula. The sequence goes on along the minus strand of NC_054539.1, from coordinate 10,222,228 downwards.
CTTGGACCCTTGCTTTTTTTATGTCAGCATCTGCAACACGCTCACTTTTCTTGTTACACAATGTGAGATTCATCCTGAGACACTTTGTCTACCTTATAATAAAATATATCGTGATTCAGCTGGAGATCTGCCGGCGTAAGCTTGTCAGCATGACAATCAGAGTTCTTCTCTGCAGAATGAGTGCAGACCACTCGCGGAATTTTGCCCTCGCCAGAATGGCGCTTCTTCTCTCGGTTGTGAGCATCTTTGGATGCTTTACATTTTGTACTGACGGGAGATGTTAACACTGGCTCTGATATTTCATCAAAATTGTGATCATAAACAAATGAACACTTTCCTAGTTTGTGGGTGATTTAAATAACTGCGAATTATTACCTACAACAATTAATGTACTCTCGTACACGCAGTCTTCAGTTAAGTCCCAGGCATTGTAGCCCTCGGGATAAAATTGTTAGCTAGGTGGCTACGTTTTATTAATTTTTTTTAACTAGCAGTGGGAGAAAGTACAGTAGAATCTGCCAGAATTGACGGACATGAGGACGTGAGAGCATAGCAAATACAAAAGAAACGAGTTTTGTGAAGCATCCACACTATAATTTGACAGAACGGGTGATTTATTTGCACTATGAGGGTCTTTATTTTTCCCCATTGGTGCTCGAGCCCCGGAGAACACACGGAATCAACGCCTATGCACCTATTTTTGCTAATGACATCTTAAATGTTTTTTGTTTTGTTTTTTTGGTGGTGCGGGGTCGCAAACCGGTATAAATCTCCACATTTATGTAAATCGACTTTACACTTACTTCAAAGATGCAAAGTGTTTCAGTAAAACGTCATTAAGGGAGGTAGGAATTGCAGGGGAAATGAGGGTAGGTTTCAGTTCCCAGTGACTGACTTTTGTAAGCATTTGAATGCTTATTCACCACCTCTTACCCCATTAGAAAATTAAATTTCCTGCATTTTTTTAACGCTGTGAATGTGAGAGTATGTGTACATTTGTTCCTGCCCAGAGGACTACTGAGACACAGACATCAACTAGTCTTCATCAGATTTACTTCGCCTCAGTTGAATAACACCAGCCATAGAGCTGTACCCATCAAAACACTGAAGAAACAAGACTTTTTCTTGTACTCCTTCGGTATATCCCACCAGTGTCCCAGTAGAACTTATGAGATCTATCAGTAGATGGGAACGATTGTAGCCAGGAATTGCATCCCGATTATGCACCTAATAACTCAGAAGAATGCAATTTCGGTAATGAAATAAACTTCTGGATGGTTTTCATATTCTAACGACTGTAAACTAATCCATTCTGGTGCAAGATCTCTTAACAGAAATAGCTTTAGTTTGAGGAAACTATTTGGAAGTAAAATTGAAAGACTGAAAATGGTTGTTTTTAAAGCAAACTACCTAAGGAGGGATTTTTTTGTTTTGTTTTACGGCAGAAGTGGACTCTCTAGACCAAACTGATAATGGCAAGAGTAAGGGAGTCACGTTTACTATCATTAAATATGTTATGGTTGCATTTGAGATCTGTATTTAATAGAGCTGTTAGAATTTTATTCGCAGCAATGGTGAATGCTTGGTCATAAACCTTTCTTTATATTACATGGCAACAAAAAATGCTTAGAATAAAAGTGGACGATGTATATTTTTGGCCAAAAATATATATTAATGTTTAATTATTTTCATTTTAACAACCAGACCATATTGTACAGCGCATTTTCCCATTAAAACAAATATTAAAATAAAATGTTCAGATTTGTCCTTCATTTTCACAAAACTGTAAAAAAATGACTTGGACCATTAAGGGGAAAAATAAAAAGCTGCTCTGCTGTGCAATGGGTAGCAACAAAAAAGAACCTGAATGCAACAGCCTGCTTTTAATTTGACCAGTTAATGTGGTTGTGAAGGCACTGAACCTAGTAGAATACAATGTTTTCATTGTCTTTGCAACAAGTTGATTTTATGGTGGTTGATTACTGTTAATAACCCTAAACATTCGTTGATATGATATGTGGCATCATGGGGTGGAAAATAGTATAACTGCTGTCTAAAAAAAAAACAAATGTTACAGTACTCCTGTTTTTTTTTTTTTTTTTTTTTTTTTTTTTTTATATATATATATACAGAATAGTTGCTTCTTGCTGCTTTTAAAAAGGCTTTCCATCCTGAACGATAGCTAAAATATACTCGGACATAACTGTTATGTTTACCTTATTTAGCACCAGAGCAGGACTTCTGTGTTGGATCAAATGGATTACAGACTTGAATGCTGTACATTCTGTTTTCAATTTGAGGTGGAAACCAGAGCCTATTTATTTTCTGCACCAGGCAGTTTTCCCTCTGGTAATCCAGCCTTCTAGCATATTGGCTATTCCAATGAGGTGCATGATAAGTAGGTAAAGGATTTAATTGGACTGAATGTGCTACATCTCCTGGACAAAAACTTGATGTAAATACCACATAATACAAATCCTTTTGTACAAGCCTCTTGAATTGAGCTGCTTGTTTACGTGCTTATTGATATATCCACCAGATTGTTATTGTTAAGTTGCCAAAGCTGAGGGTTTTGCAATTCAAATGATCTTACTCCTGCAGCTGATTAAGTCTCCTAGTTTGTTTGGAATCATAGGAAGTACAGTTTGTGTGTGTGAGAAGGAGGGGGCGAGTTCTGGAAGCGAGGTAAGACCTAGAATAACATACAACATTTACTTTTTTTATAATTAACGGATAGCAGTATTCTTTGAACTCCAAGTGATGGCTTTTATATGCAAATGAATTATTTAAAAACAACTCTATCACACTGAGCAGCTATTAAAGGGGGGAGGGGATCAATATTTGCTTGAATTTGTTTTGGAAGAGATGTTGAATACAGTGCTTCCATTTCAATTGAAAAGGAAAGCCACCAAAAGGCTTCATCTTGTTTAGTGAAACCTGGCAGTTCAGATGTTACTTTGTTTTTAATAAGTTAGGCCTTACACCTTTTTTCATACATTGTAGGCCTATAGTTTTCATTGTTCCATCACAAAATGGGCTTTAAAAATCCAGTTGTGATTTAAGGTTCTACGCTAATGATTTAAGTTTGATACCAGAGAAACTGTTGATTTTTAGATTTGATCATTCGTAAGTTAGGTTTGTGTCACTATAAATATTGCAAGGGAGCAGGTCTGTTGTTACTGTGGATTCCAAGACTCCAAGTCCTGTATAAACCCACTTACAATGAACTGCATTATGCCCTTGTTCTAGTATTAAAGCAGCTGTTTGAGAATACAGGCGATCCTCGACTTACGATGCACGGCACTCATGACTCTTTTGCGTTACTACCCTGCTTCGACTTTACGACGTCAATACGGCATTTACGACACGGCGAGACCTGAGCCATGCGTCTCATGCGCATGCTTGGTGTCCGAACCGCAGTACCTGCCGTGGTCGACCTGTCTTAGTCTAGCGTTTTTTTGTTTTTGTTTTTAAATGCATGTAACTGTTTCTGTTATTTATTTATTTATTTGCTGTTAACAATGTCTGATAAGAGCAATTGACTCAAAACAAAACCTAAGCTGTGAACTCTGTCGCATGATGAGGGGCTTAACTTCAGGGTTTCGTATTTCCTGCTAGGAGTACCACATATACACACACTGAATACATCACTGGAAAGCCCCTAGTCTGTGTACTTTTAAACACGCCAGGTAGGTTTCTGAGTAATATACGCGTAATCACCGGGCTGAATGTAAAGAGTTGCATGAGTACAATATAACGGGTCATTTTTGTAAAACTATATTATCTGGCTGAAGTCAGGAACGTAAGCCCAATTTATAACATTGTTCCTATGGGAAAATGTGCTTTGACTTACGATGCTTCAACTTACAACGCGACTTTCAGGAACCAATTGTGTCGTAAGAGCGAGGACTGCCTGTACCCTTGTTGTATAAACTACACTAAAGTTAAACACGAAGAGCAAGTGAGCTGCTTAAATGTCTAATAGAATTAATTCCTGTCCTTTTGTTTTTATCCCAGCTATGTCCGAAGACAACGCATGTCCGCCCTCACTGACTACCTTCCTCATCTGTCTCCACAGTCAGACAACTCATTTTGTTGTTGACACGAGTTTGTGCAGGATACAGCAGGCAATGGCAAATTTGGGAACAAACTAATTCTGTACTTCAGTTCGTTTCATCAGTATCCGCCACCTTCCATTCAAGTACCAACTACCCATATTTGCCCAAGCATGGTGTTGCACGCTTCCTCAGCAGCTGTCTGGATGGGTAGGGTTTTTAAGCCAGGGTAGGACACGCAACATCATCTGCTGGTTTTCAGCCATAGTCATCTACCGTACCTGTTGATCATTTGCATTTTACACCTCATTTTTAATTAATGAGTCCTAAGATAAATTAGTTGAAACAGTATTCACTACTAATGACATGACACCTCACTAATGACATTTGAAAAACAATTTGGGCAAGAACAGTAAAACATACTATTAACCAACCAGGCACAAAGTATTTTCTTTATTGCAGCAGCTTAGATTCACTCATGTACTAATTCTCTGCACATTTTCACAAAATTTCCATATCAGCCCCTACCTTTCCCATTCATTTGCATCACGTTGGATAAAAAGCCTGGTTTACTCGGGAAAAATAAATTGAGCAAATGGAAACCCCAAAAAATCATTTTACACAAGACATTTTTCTCAAGCAAATGTCTCAAGCTTAAAAAAAAAAAAAAAAAAAAAAAAAACACGTATGTAAACTCCATTATTGATGGTGGTCTTTGCTTTTTAAAAACACTTTGAGATTAATTAATTATATTAAATATATATATTATATATATATATATATATAATAATATATATATATATATATTTAATTAAGGCATCTCTCTTTTTTCTGTGAGTGTTTTGTGGTGTCAGACTTGGTCTTTAAGAGCATTGTTTAAGTAGTGCTCCCCTGAGGTTAGAGTCATTGTTCGTAAGAGGCTAAACTGCATCTGGCAGCTTAGAAGATGGAGGGGGGAGCTCTTGAGATGAGATAATGAAAAGAAAATTGGAAAAACAGCTTGCAATAATTGGTGAACAGTGTAATAAACCAAAGGTCAGAGAAGTGATAAAGCAAATGACAGCCATCGGCTCATATCTGTGTATGAGTGCAAGTCCATCAAGTCTGATTGGATGAGAATGGTACATTGAGGGGTTATTGAGTAAGATGAGCTGCAAAGTAACCTTAAGATCACACATACGTCGTCATACATCATTTTGTAGCTGAATAGTATAGTGCTGTGTATTCTGTAGACTTGCAGCAATACCTTTTTAATCTTGGCATGAAACGCCTAGCTATAATCAGATTTTAAAATGCATAATGTAACAGATACATCTCCCAATATATTGTTTTCTGTAATACTTCAGCTTAAGGCTGAATTATTTACCATCAATAAAGCAAAATCTATAAATGTTTACAAAGGGTGTTAGAAATAATATGTGTTAATACTGTAATAATTGCAAGTGTGTTAAGAAAATTTAAGTCAAGTAAGGCAACATTAATGGGTCATTAAAATCCAATTGTAACATAGTCTCTTGTTAACAATCGTCAAAACATTTAACACAATTTAGGTAGGTAACCAATTTTTCAAGGTTATAAGATTTCATTTCTACTGCCTATGTTTATGGGGTAATCCAAGAGGCAAATATTTGTAGCAGTATGTATTTTCAAACTTTTTTTTTTCTTTTTAAACGACATGGTTGCCAAGAAGATTCAATTTGGGATCTGATATCAAGCATGAAATGAAGGGTTCTGAAAGGTTACGGATGTAAATCTTCTTTTAATAACACATAGTATTAGATGGATTATTCAGAGGAATAGAAACGAAATGGCTTTATGATTTAGAGTGGTTTTACTTCAGTTTTTTTTTTTTTTGTATACTACTTGCTTCAAACTGTTTTTGAAGAACTTTAATAAATTATACACAATTTTTCTTGAAGTCTTCATCAAAGTCTTTATATGATATATTTGAGCAAATAAAAATATAACATATAAAGGCTTTCAGTTGCAAAGTATCACTACATTTATTAAAATAATGGCTTTCTTTCCCAGAAGACTACAAATATTAATGAATGATTCTACAAATTGGCAAGAAATCTTCACCTCTTTTTTCATTAATTCTACTGTACTACACTTATTTGTTTAAAAAAAAAAATCATATTGAAAATTGAATGTTTATACAAACCATAATTACCATAAAAAAATCTTTTAAATGCCCATTGCTGGCTGTCTCCAATACTTGTTGGTGCTTGTAGGAAATATTGAATATTATACACCATCACGACCTTTCTAGCCAATCAGATTGTACTGTTGGCATAGCATGCTATATGTCACAATGCACTGCAGCTTTTGATTTTGTTAGTGTATGAAATTGAACTAGTTAAAATAGAAAAGCAAAAATAACTTATTCAAGTACAATGATAAACAGCCAAGGAGAGAACAAAATGCTTTTAAAGGTGTTTGTCTATATAATATTGATGTATAATATAAGTTTTGTTTTTTAGTCCAGCAAACTTGAAGTTAAACATTCCAAATCAATCCATAACCATTAAACATTCCAACAGAGCTTAATTTAGAGATACTAAAATAAACTTCATGCAAGCATGGCACAAATCTACAACCCAGTTTCTCAGAGATGTCGGGTTCAGTGGTCAAGAGTTGTGTCACACAGTGTAGAACTTATTTGAAGCTGCGGAAAGGAGCACCAACTGGCTGTGGTTGAGACGGAAAGATTCTTGTTAGGAATCTCAAGCACAATAGAAAGAAAGCAACACTGATGTACGGATAAGTAAGCTGGGCTGAATTGAGTCAGGGATGGAGGGGCGTGATGCTGGGACGCCAGAATCGCTGTCGAGCCGTCTTGAGGTGTCGTGGGCTAGTCGATAAAACACCATTTGAAGACCCCAGAGATGTAGCCTACTTAGCTCAATCCAGACAGTTGTCATGCTGATGCACTGGGGAGATCCCACTGTGGTTGATCCCCAGATCCATTATTGCAGCCGTTGTGTGTGTGCTCATGTGCTGGGGAGGCAAAATAAGCTGATCCCTGGAGCCAGCATTGCACTTCAGCCATCAACATCAGGCAAAAGGATATCTACATCATCAGAGAAAGAAATAAATGGATGGAGATGCAGATGGATCACATTAGTTTACTGTAAAGCTACGTCTTAGTTGGTGCATATCTTGGCGAGAGCCGAGTTCAAATCAGCATGATGTTAACATCTACTCTCATGTAATGGTAATCTTGCAACCACAAAGGCTGGGTTATGCTATGCTAGAATGCATTCAGTAGTTCATGTGATATCCGATGCATAACAATACGTGAACACCATTAGGTATTTATTTGATTTATTTTAGAACCTTTTGAAGATTTGCACAGCTATATAACGTTATCTGTAGATACAGAGCTGTCTCTTGTTAAGTTCAGGTGCAGTGTCAAATTTTGATTGCCTGTGTCTGTGGGAAATTGTCAGTCTCCCAGTGTGCAAAAGATCTCTGCAGTGCATTCCCAAATTGTAGTCTTGGGCAATATTAAGCTATAGATTAAACATGTGCTTTGACTAACTGTACATGGTGTTTTTAGTTATTTATTTAGTGGTAGAAAAGTGATATGATTCTAAAGATTTTCACAGAAAATAAACATCTGGCATGGAGTCAGCAAGAAGATTGCATAGGTTTTGTGTGGTAGAAAAAACGTTTTGAAGATTTGTACAACTGTATAAAGAGGTGTTCCCTAGGTTTTCAGATTATTAATAAACATCAAAAGCAAGCCCAATTTGGATGTGTGCCGTCGCTGCCCATCGACCAGCAGTTTCATTGTCTCACTCATGCTTCATATTGTGGTATTAAGAATATTACTTTTGTAGGTCCCTAATTAATCCAAAAAATGGTTCTGCTCATGCTAATTTTAATGAAATATGGATTATAAAAAAAAAATTAATCCGCTAAATTGGTGTCTTTGACACTGGAATAACCTGAACCATAATGGATCCATTTGTTTGCTTTTTTTTCTTCCAGACTGTGACAGCATTAAGCACAAAGATTGCTTTCTTGCCTGGAAAATCTATAGCAGAGGGTATCTGGCAAAGTTTTAGTTTCATTTTATCAGTGGATGAAATAGTAGATTACTGCTTTGATTTGAAATATTTTGATGACAAGCAGTAAGATGGCTGGCCGTGGCCCAGTCATTCTTTTTACTGGGTGGTTGCGGTGCAGTTTTGTGTTGGTGGTAAACTGCGCATCGCCATCAGATAATCATCAGGATCTTTTAGCAAAATAGTGACAAGTCTGAAGAATACGTTTTCAGATTGGCTCTGAAAAAATAGCCATATAACTTTGACTTGCATTAGCTCACTCAAGCAAGCTGTCACTGCTGAATGATTTTCGTTCACATCATAAAAAAAAGAGTAAATGTGCTTTGTTTGCCATTTTTGCATCAGTAGTGTTTATGAAAGAAAACAATGGCTCGTTCTTCACTATATTGCCTTTGATAAAGCTCAGATAAGAATAATGCCTTTCTCCTGCTAATGCATCATGGGGATAATTTGTTTTTCCATAAAATTGTTGTTTCTTTGGAAAGCTGATATTGTATTTTCCAGAGGCAGAATGGTAAAACGTGGATTTGGCTTTGTTGCTTTTTGCCTGTTAATTTCTGCTTCAGCTTTCTTTCTTTCTTTCTTTCTCCTCTGCACAGACATCTTCTGATTCTGTTCTGCCCTCAACATCCTCTCCTTCCTTACAAGCGGCAGCTGAGAAAAACAAGTTGGAGGTATCCTCTTTGAATGTACTCTACTAGCAAATGCTTGCAAAAACTTGTCTCTGTTATACAGAAGTAGTTTTTCAAAGGCAGGGTATAGAACCTGTAGTAATTGACAACAAGATGTGTTTGTATCTGCTCAGCAGGGATCATGCTTGCTGCTTAGATGGAGGGTCATAGTGTCAACTCCTTCGTACAAGAAAACCTGAATGTGTTTCTTATAGCAGCACACCAGTGTGGGATTTGTGCTGTGTTCCATGTTTATGAATTATAAATCAAAGATAAAAAATAAACAAAAAGCTGAGCGCTTGCTATGTGTTCTTACAAAAAATCCCCACCATCTTTTTGAACTAAATAACGAGACGATTGCTGTTAATAGGGTCAGTGTAATTATCGGTGATGTAAGACCACTTTAGTCACATCAATTGAAAATCATCTTGCATGGTTAGTGTTGCCTGCTGCCTGAAAATGAATCGTCTGCAAATTGTTCACACAATTATGCCCTGCAGGGGAGTTTAATGTTTGGGCACTTGCCATAAAGAACCCCACCTTTTTATTGAATTTAGTAAAATTCAGTCTCTTGCATTTTATTCTGTTGGGTGGTGAATATCATGCTTGTGTAAAGGTACTGGTAGACAGTACACACAATATTTCAGATGTCAGTGTTATTACTTGATATCTAATTCCCCACCGGCCCTCCTAAATAATCTACATCATGTAAAGCCAATTTTGACATGCACATTTTATAAAACTGACAGTCAAGCTGATTATAGTGATGGGTCATTTGTCTTCTGAAATGTAGTGCTAATCGTTTTAGTACCTGTGTGGCTTTGTTTTATAATTACTCAATTAGCAGCATCACTTTTTCTAAAATGATTGATATTTTGTACCCGCTTGGTGTTTTTGAGGTGGGAGGTATTCATTTTGCCCATGTGCTTAATCGGTCGCATCCTGAGCTTGAATCCCATGGATTGTTCTCTTGGGAGTGAGTAATTTTAGCTCATAGCCACAGAGAAACCTGGATTGGACCAAACTTGTGTGTAATGTGGATGGTGCTGTTCTTAAATTCTGGTATATCACAGTTAACCCATTTCCACCTGATTAAATTGAGGTGGAATTCTGTGCACATGCAATCTGAGCTATTTTTGTGATGCTGTTGGTTATATTTACTGTAAAGCATTAGCACTATAAATTCACAGAATTGCAGTAAACTTGCATACATTACTAATGATTTTTCTAAATTTTGACCAGTGGTATTTTTTATTTTTATTTATTAAATTATACTAGGAACAAAGTTTTTTTTGAAGTATTTTGGGGATAATGTACAATCACAAGAGTGGGTTTTCCATTGTTATATGTTAGTTGTACAGATTGTACAGTTTATTAATTTGGTGCCAATAATTCAATTGAACGTGGCCCAAGGATAACTGAGTTTAGCAATGAAACAAATAGGTAAATACAAGGGAAATGCTACTGGGGCATTGGTCTTGCATGTTATAATTTGATTATTTTTGGTGGTGCAGAATGGCAGGGATTTTTAAACTGAAGGTGTATTTGTACCACTGATGCTGCACACCCCTGTTTCATGCCATATCTGTGTTTCAATCTCAATAGAAAGAAAAGGAGAAAAAGGAGGAAAAGAAGAAAGAAAAGGAATCCGAGAGAGTAAAAAAGCCAGCTTCTTTTGATGCACTAAAAACCGTAAGTGTTTAATACAGCTATATTTGTATCGCTTATATTTTAAACTTCAAAGCACAAATTAGTATCTAGAACTGTTATAAATGAACAGAATACAACTGATGTGCGCTGACGATGTTATTTTCAAAGCTGGATTGAGTAAATTTCATTACTTAATTTTCAAAAATCTAAATCTGCTTGCTATTTGTGTTTAAACTAAAATTGACATTGTTTTGCCCTCTAACCTGATAATTTAAGACAGTATTCCTAAGGTTGGAGAAATAGCATCTTGTACCAATTGAATACCAATTAATGCTGATCATTGGGTGGCTGGGAGCCTGGGTTCAAATACTTGCTGGACCTCCATAATGATTTATGTCCAAGTTTTGTAAATGTTAAAAAGAAAAGCTATAAAAGGTTTTCATGAATTCCCTGTGCAGTATGGTTACTTGAGTTGTCTGGAAAACAGAAGAAGGTTTAATGCTGGTGATTGTTCTGTATATTTTAAAGCTAGTATTGATAATACTGTAATCCAGTGTCCTATCACAGACAGGAGGGCCTCACTGGAACTGTGACTTGATAAAGGCCAAGAAAAAATACAAACCTTGAATTCAGCATGTGTGATTTTGGTAGGGGTTTAGAAAAACATCTATGCTTTCATTCTGCAGTGTCTTGAATCTAAAGATAGAATTGCCATGACAATTGTAAAATGAATCTCTGTTTCTCAGCGGTTTCTTTAGCAGGGTATCATGTCATTGTATACAAGCAGATGTTGATCCGTGCTGCCTTTCACTGCATTTCAATGAAGCAGATTAAACCTGATTGTTTCTGTTGTCATGAGAGACTGTGCCTAATTTGAAAGATAATCCTTTGATTTGGATTTTTCGTCAACTAAAATGCAATAATTTATTTGTTGGTTTTAGCCAATTCAAAGTTAATAAAATATTTGAGGTAAATTCTGTTTGCTATACAATTATCCGTAGGCTGTGTATTGCGATCTTAGTGCGCCCCCCACACCCTCCACCCTCCACCCTTGTGGGGGGGGGGGGTGGGGGGGGGGGGGTGGAGGTGGGGGGGGGGGGGGGGGGGGGGGGGGGGGGCAAGTGACAGTTACAGGGGGGGGGCAAGTGACAGTTGGTTAAGGGAAATGTTTCCTGCCTCATTTGTGATATGAAATGCATCCATTCTCACGCTTCACAAATTCTATTTTAGTAGATTTGTTTTATAGTTTCAGTCTTGACTTTGTTTTAGTTTAATGTTTTATTGATCAGTCAGCGTTAAATCATTTATACCATGTTTATATATTTTTCTTGGACATACTAATCCAGTGTCAAATGTATGACAAGCTGCTGGCATTCATGTCCGTACACTAAGAATATTATCTGCATTTGTGATTATTCAGAGGATCTTTTTTCAGTTGGATATGAAGCATACCTCTAGGGTCCTCTATGCATGACAGAGAGCAACTTTAGAGGCTTTAGAATAAAGATGCATGAAATCTGGCTGGTGCAGGTCTAGCATTGTCTGTATCATTTGTTGTACTGCAGAACAATTTGAAGTGGACTTTTCAGCTTGGAGTATATCAATCCTTATATTAATATTTCTTTTTTTATGTTGAAATGGCCCATCTGTACAGGTTTTAATCAGAAGTATATCCACTTTGTGTATCAATAAAGTGGCTATACACCTCCTATTGCATGATAGTAAAAACCCACAAATAGATACAGCAGGGCTGTGTTTGTAGTATCTTCTCCACATGCAGTAAAAAATGTGTATTTTTTAAAATTTCCCTCATATCTTTAGTTGCTTAGGTACAAATACCAGATCATTGGTCCTTTCACACAGCTGTCCAATTCAGATTTAAAAAACTTAATATATATTATATATATGAATTATATATTAATATATATAATTTCCAAATATGCTTTGTGTCTTGAACCAAGACTACTGTTATTGTTGTTATTATTATTGTGATTAATTCTACATTTTTATGTTAGAAGGCATTAAACCATGTATCTCTGTTAATCAGTGGGGCTATTAGGAAAACATGCCTCTGTCAAAACACTAAACACATTTTTAGGAATTAAAGCATATTTGAGTTCATTAAGTGGTTTGTATATTTTTTTCTGTATATAATACTTATTTTTAGATGTGCATGCATGTACAGGAAGTCCTGGTGAATCACATGTTCATGTTGTTACTGATTGCTCCTATTTTTCAAGCTGTGTTTGAATGTTACTAACATGTAGTATTGAAGGTTGAATTTACTTGAAGGCTTTATCTAATGCACAATGTTGGCAGACCACGGGTACAAGGCTATTGAAAGACAGTAGTCATGGCACACAGTAACTTGTGGAAGCCTAGAGTTTGTTTCAAATACAGTTCTGGTTTGTCTCATTTCATCATTGAATTTTAATGTTTCATATGCATATCATTGCATATTAATCTAGCAATGTAATTAATCAGCATTGAGCTGTAATATATATTTAGTATAATTTGTTTACTAATGGAATCCCCCTGCAAATTGTATTCATAGCATTGCCTGCCAGTTTCATTCCAGAGATTTGGCAGTGAGACAGGTGAATTATGCTGGGGCAGTCCCACTTTGACCTTGTCAGAGACTCAAACTTTAGAAAAGCATGCTGGGAATAAGTAAAAGTCTAAAAATCTGCCCTGTTTGTTGACCTAAACTTGGATACCAGATTGATTAAAGTGACAGATTCAGTTCTGTACTTTCTGTTACAGGAAGAAAGAATGAGTTCTGACATAGTTGTGACTGGAATACTAAACACCTGAATAAAATCGTCAGAGTTGATCTCAAACAGGGCTGCTGTTCTAGGCACAGAGCAATATCATTTGCAACCGCTTAACAATCTGGTCTCATTGGAAATAACAGGTCTGACAGCAGGTTAAAGATGCTCACTATATCTGCCCTATGAGAAGTCTCTTATGTGTAGCATTTGTCTGCTTTCTTGGCATTGTTTAACAGCTGAAGAATAGACCAAAGGCAGAAAAAAATTATTAGTACTAGCAGAAAGCCATGGTTGTGACTGTCATTTTTATATTGCACAAACCGAAGATGTCACTGCACAGCCAAAGAGATGCCTAAACAATGTGGGAGTCTGTCTCTATGGAGGTGTGCCGTGTGTGTGGGTTGATGGGGGTGGGTGTGGGTGGTGAAATTGGGTTTGCAGAGAGGGGGAATATAGCTGGAGCCGTAAATTGAATGGGTGATTTAATTAGACTCCAGCCACAGGGTATAAAAAGAGTGATCACGGCTGTTAGACTTAATGTTGGTGATAGAGATGAAGGTGGTTTTTGCTGTGCTGTGTATTGTTGGTGTTTTAGGGGAGTTTTTGCGAAGACGTGTTTCCTTGTAAGTGTCGGCTCAGCCTGAAACCACAGGGTATGTAAACTGTGTATTGTCTTGTTTAAATGTTTGTATTGGCCACCGTGCCTGTTTTATTTTCTTCTGGTGTTTTGTTTGTTTTATTGTTGTTAAATGTGTGGAATAGTGCATAAATGTGCAGCTTCTGTCTGGATCTCCTTCCTGACATTCACCAGCCTGGGCTGTGATGCTATCCTTTCCACACGTGGACAAAATAAACAGGCACAATGGCCAGAATATTTTAAACAAAACAATTAATCACCCATTATTCAATTTAGAGCTCCAGCCACACACGCCTACCCACACCTGTGCACTGGCAGGACCTGCCATAGGGTGCAATGTCATCTTGATATTAAGCATGCAGAATCCTTGGACGTTTTTAAAATAAGTGACATGGTGGGGAACAATGTAATCGCAGAAAAAAAAAAAAAGTTTTGTTAAGCTTTGTGGAAAATCTGGCTTTACAGCGTACAGTACTGTACAGGCACATAACTGCCACAGTTGGCTGATTTTGAAGACATCAGAATTGTAATATCAGAGAAATTATTGGATCCCCCCTACTCTACCACAGGGCAAATTGATTAATGAGAAACTTACTGGGTTTTTACACATGAAGACTGTTCAAAATAAAGCTAATATTGTTTTATAAAGAACTGTTGCATGATAAACATTTATATATAGTATAGATATTTAAAAAAAAGTGAAATACATCCTTTTATAATGCTTTTGTTAATCTTAATGTTAAATATAATTTAGAAAGGATTCAAATGCATGACAGAGTAGAGTAAAGGCTAATGGCATTAGGTCAAAATCTCATAAATGCTGATGAAACCTCCTTTTAGTATTTCAGTTGCAAAATGCACATTACTTTGAGTGACCTGTTTAATTGAGGTTAGGTGTAATATATTCGTGCTGCAGCTGTGGGGATTGCCTGCTGTCTCTGTCCTAATCATTGTCAGAAGAGCAAACCCCATAATTCCCTGTGCTAACGCCTCTTCCTTGACTCGTGGACAAATTCAGTCTCTCGGCAGATCTTTTTTGTCAGAGAGATAGAAAAATAAAGGTAGACCACTGGATGTTCATATAATTGAATTAGTCCATGAATAATCTGTGCTGTGCAAAAATAACCTAATAGATGAGTTCATGTACTTTTTATTTAAACATTCACATCAGAATATTAATCCAGATTTAAAACAGGAAAATATTTCACTCTGATTTATGAGTGGCTTTAACAGCTAGTGTCACAGACCCCAATTATTGCCGGGTAAAGATTGGGGCAATGAGGGTGCGTGAAACCAGTCGCGTAAGTCAGTCTGTCCCGTGTATGCTGCCATTAGCAAATATTTTAAATTGTAATCCTCATTTGCTGCTTGCAGTCCACAGTGGTTTTGTTAGAAAAACGTAATGAAAACTCTTGAACTGTTGTATTAGGACAACCCTTAAGCACGAACTGCTCCTGGAGAAACTTTTTTGCGGGTGTGTGTACTATGTCTTTGGTATAGAATAAGTTGCTGTGCTAATAAGGGCCAGTTTTGTTGCCTTTTTATTCCTCTTAATCCCCACAGTCTCCAAGCAGCTCTTCAAACATTTTTAGAAAGTGTTGCTTTTTCAAACCTTGTGATTGAAACAATTTGGGTGCTGTCCACCTTTTTTTTTAATAAATATATATTTTCTAGGGTGATACTGAAGCATGAGCATTAGAAGGGAAAGAAAGGCTATTTTAAAATCTGCTGTTACTGCAATGAATTTGCTGGTATAGCAATGTCAACATTTAGCAATCAAGGTGGTAAATGTCAGAAATTATGAAGAAATAATAGCTTTTCTGATATTTACCAGTTAAGCTTATCATTTACTGTAGCGCATTGGTAAATGCAGGTAAATCACCGAAAAATGTGTTTATTCCTGCATTTAAATGGTCAATTAACTGAATAATCATTAATGTCGAAGAATATATTTATTTCTGCATACACATTTTCCATGAACAAAATAATCATTAATAAGCTTACAGTAATGCACAGTTGAGCAATTCAACATGGTACTGAAATATTGTGATCCACTTATGTAGAACAACAAAAATTCTGGTAAATTTGTGTATAAAGCAATTCACAATGGTTATGAAGGATATTGTATTCAAAATACATAGTGTTTTGATGAAAAATTACATTCTGTCAATTGCAAATTAAATCATTTTAGAACTTTCGTTTTTCAACAGAAAATCACACTTTCGTCATGATACAAAACACGACAAATATAGGCACTGAACAGATATATTTACTCACTTATTACAGCATGTAGAATCTTGTAGCACTTGATGTTACACAGAACTCCTGAAGCAGTACAATCTGCGAAAGCTAGACATTCGGTCATTCACCAAAGCCACTTTGTTATTGAGATTTACTAGTAAATGTCAGCAATAATGCGTTCCCTTTCTAGAATGAAATGTAACCATTACTGCATAGGTATTTACCTCCGAAAGACCTGAAACCTGAATAAGATATATCAAAGCTGCTCCACGAACCTGTGACGCAGTCATGGCCTGCCTCCGAGGACATGAAAACACTGTGGTCACAGACCGTCATTTTTCCGTTCAAGAACAGACCTGACAGGAGAGCTGTTTCAGATAAGTACGTGTTACTTTTTCTGCTATATATTTTGCATTTATTGTGTTTTACACAATTTTATATGTGATATTAAAAATAATTGCTGTTAGTTTTACTAATTACGCGTTTTTTTTTTTTTTTTAATTTAGTATTTGCCAATTATTTTATTTTTGTTATTTTCTCCCAATTTGAAATGCCAATTATTATTTAGGCTCAGCTCACCGCTACCACCCCTGTGCTGCCTCGGGAGTGGCGAAGATGAACACATGCTGTCCTCGCCGTGCAGCCACCCAGGAGCTACAGCGTAGGAGGACAACGCAGCTCCTGGGCAGCTAACAGGCAAGCCCGCAGGCTCCCGGCCAGACTACAGGGGTCGCTGGTGAGCGGTGAGCCGAGGACACCTTGGCCGACGTAGACCCCCCTGCCGATGCGCTGCGTCCTGGGAACGCAGGTCCCCGGTCGGCTGTGGAATAGCCCAGACTCGAACCGGTGATGTCCAGACTATAGGGCGCATCCTGCAGTCATGCAGAGCACCTTTACTGGATGCGCTACTTGTTAGCCCCTTAATCCCTGTATTTGTGCCCTGTGTGAAGGGAGCGGCTTGAGTCGCTCCTTCCCAAATCAGGCAATGTAAATCTGCTGACTTTGTGCTCTCCCCCCAGGCTGCAGTAGCTCAGACTGGAGTTGTTTATTTCTCAATTTGGCTTAGGCTAAAATTACAAGACATTGTGTATTTCATGTAATTGTTACAATTGCTGTACAATTTTTTGTTGAAACATTCTCATTGTGTGTTTTTCTGTTTTCACAGATTAAGCGCAGGCCTGTCCGCAGCATGGTGCTGCGAGCAAATGTGTAGCGACAGCATCTGCTTGTTCAGCAGCACTGTGCAGAACCAAAATACTTCGGTTGTGGTTGCTTGCAATCTCTCCCACAGTATCTTGATGCCGTTTTGGTGTCAGTTTTAGCATTACCATAACGAAGGCTTTAAGTTAATTTTGACAAGCTGGCTTCACTCAGTCATGTGTGAGCACTGACTGAGTGGTTTTGCCAGTGGCTTGTTGAGGTGGGCATCCCTGTACATTGCTACTCATGGTAACTGCGGTAGCATTCTATAAGCAGATTGAGGCAGCACCTGTACATCTGTATACTGTACACTGCATTGCTTGCTTCTTGCATCATGCCTGGGTTTTATCCCTGTGAGACATGCAAGGTCAGTCTGACTACTGAGGACAAGCACAGCAGATGTTCTTCTTGTTCTATTTTGACAGATACAGTTCCTTAAAACTGCAGCGTCTGGCAGTTTGCGGTTACTTCTCCTTTTTACTAGACAATTCTTTATGTAGTAATTGTTTTGCTAAAGCCTATATGGTAGAAAAAAACAACAGGTCTTGGAAAAGTACAAGTAACTTGTACTTTTTTATTATACAAGTAGCTAATACTCTGCCATGTGCCATTTTCTACTACACCATACCGCTGTTTTTTATATCACATTACTAAAGTCTTCTCTCGGTCAACCAGTGACACTTAGCGAAATGGGCAGAGATTTATGATGCATGCCAAAATTAAATCTGATCAGAAGGAAAGCTCAGCCAATCAGCTCACATGTTCCTATATTATGGTGTTTTGTCAAAAAAAAAAAAAAAACGCTTAGGGGACAGAGATGCCCTGTAGATAGCGGTGACCTTTAAATCTTGCGTATCAGCAATTTCAGCTTTTGCAATGGACAGCTGATGCTCAACAGGCCAAAAGGAAGGTTCTTGTGGGCTGGATTGGGCCCGCAGGCCATCAGTTGAAAAACATTGCTTTAATAGGTTCTGCCCCCCTGTAGCAGAGACAGAAGCCACAGGCTAAGCCACAAGCCTTGCAGCAGCCCTTGGGGTTTGCTGCCACAGGCCCAGGGCCCCTTTTTTCAGGAAGCCATCTGGAGTATTGATGTCCAGAGCACCATGGACATCTGGGTGCTTACTACCATTCAGACCGCATACTCACTGCAGTTCAAGCACGGTCCCCCTCCCTTTCGTGGCGTGAACGTAATGTCAGTCGTAGTCCCACAGGACGCTTTGATGGTGTCTCAGGAGATAGCAGCTCTGTTGCAAAAACAAGCTATTTGTATGATGGACCTCCTCCAGTTGGAGGCAGGGTTCTACTCCAGGTACTTTCTAGTGCCCAAACGAGATGGTGGCCCCAGACCGATCCTGGACTTCAGACGATGGAAGTTCAAAATATTGACGATCCAACAGCTGTTGCAGTCAAACAGGCCAGATGACTAGTTCACCACGGTGGACCTCAGACGCCTATTTTCACATCCCCATAGAACTAATGCACAGGAAGTACCTGCGGTCCGTTTTCACTAGCTCCCCATGCCTTCTCGAAATGCATGGAAGCTGTCCTGGCTCCTTTTGAGACAAAGGCATCACAGTTCTCAATTATCTGGCTGACTGGCTGATTCGCGCCCAGTTTGCAGCACAGGCAGAGGTCCACATGGAACTTGTCACTGTCCACCTTCAATGGTTGGGCCATACGGTGAATAATGTGATGAGCCAGCTCACGCCTTCTCAGACAGCCTCCTATCTAGGAATGTGCTTGGACTCCATGGCCATGCTATACACTTCAGACAACAGAGTGCAGAGAATAGTGCCCTGACTTTCAGGTCAACAGAGTGCTCACAGTAGTGATGTTCCAGAGACTTCTGGGCTTGATGGAAGCAGCTTCCCAGACCCTTCCATTGGGTCTCGTGCCCTCTGCAGGCCTGGTTCAACAGCAGGGTTTTTCAGCCCGCATTGAACCACGGCTGCCTATTGGCAGTGTCCTGTCTTGTCTTGTCAATGTCTAAAGGTGCTCTTGGTGGAAACAGACTGCCCATCTATGTCTCGGTGTAGTGCTGGGCAGTGTCACCAGAAGGGAAGTAATCACCACGGACATGTCCAGCCTGGGAAATCCACCTCTACATTAAAGGTCTAGCAGCCATTTCGGCTTACATCCCCAGGAGCTCACTTTCACTCAATTTTTGGCTTCAGCAGCATATGAAGGACATTGTTCCTCGCTGGAGGCTAAACGTGGTGTTTAATGCACTCATGAAGCCTCCATTTTTAGGCAAAGCGGGTGAGTGAGTTGCAGGCATTTTCTATTGCAAAAGCCTGTTTAATTTTTACAGAGGCTAGGATAGAGGCTATGCTCTGTACCAATTCTGTCTTTTTTGCTGGCATTCCATGTCAGCTAGTCTGTGCAATTGGAGGCTTTTCATCGACCTCCTTTCCAGTCTGACAGGGAGCAACAGTTCCATATGCTCTGCCCAGGCTGTCCAAATGGATAGCAGATACAGTCAGGACTGCCTATGAGCTGGCCAACTTGCCCCCTCCAGAAAAGCTCACTGCCCATTCCACCGGGAGCATGACAACTTAGTGGGCTTGACTCCTGGGTGCATCTGCCGAGGACATTTGGAATGCAGAGGTGTGGGCTACACCCCCATACCTTTACTAGGTTCTACAGACTTCATGTCATAGATCCTTAAAACCATGTTTTTGGAACTAGTGTTTAGGACGGTTTCTCAGTCAACTCTTACAACACAGGCATAGAGATGAGTTTCTCCCTTATTTTTTTTTTATCCCCAGCTACTTGCTACTGGGGTTCCGTATGGTAACACACAAGGCAGCCTCTTGGCTTAGCCTTGTAGCATTCCAGTCGTTCTGCAATATAGTTTCCTTGTGACGGCTTTGGTACACTCACCAATGTGGTAATGGTTACGTTTCATACTTGAAAGGGAATGTTAGGCTATTATCATAACACTGGTTCCCTGAAATAGAAGTGTAATCATTAACCTTCAAGGTCGCTGTGTCCATGGTTACAGCAGACTTGAAGGAAACATTCTGAGGTCTTTGACTGCAGTGTTTTTATGTCCTTGGGGGCGGGCCATGACCATGTCTCAGGCTCATCGAGCAGCTTTGATATATCTCATTAAGGTTTTGGGTCTTCTAAGAGGTAAATACTCACGCATTTATGGTTACATTTATATTTCAATATTTCAGGGAACCAGGGTTATGATAATAACCTAACCTTAAGTTTATTTTGCACATTTACCCGTAAGTCTTAAGATTTCCCAAGACAGTGTATACTTCACATGTGCCAATGTTCAGAACAGTATGAAGAACACTGAAGCTGCAAATATTTGTGAATCTTAGCAAAGTAACAGAGGTAGCTTTAGTGTTATTATATACAGTATGGCATCTTTTCCTTGCTGATGGGTCTTTTAATATTGTTTGTTTCCTTTAACACCTTTTTGTAAGAGAAATGCATTGTTCCTGAATTGTACTTTGAACACTTGACTGTCATCAACAGTCCTACATTATGGTTTGTTTATCATTTATAGTCCATTTTGATCAATTTTGTAATATCCGTCAGTTTCTGCTTGCTCTGTTTTTATGATAATATACAAATGTTAGTAGGAGGTTATATTTAATTTATGAAACCTCTGAGTGGGGATGCATAATTAATACTGATGAGATATTTAAGCATAATAATGCCTTCTCTGACTCTCTCTATATCGCTGGTATTTTCTAAAGAATTCCTTCATTTGTATTTGTAGCACTTGCATAATTCAAACATATGTTTGAGAGACCATTAAAATGTTATAGAAACTGATTTTTGACACTACAATTTCCTGTTTTTCCTTCAAATAAGTCAGATGGATTACATTTGGTGTGTGTGTGTGTGTGTATGTGTATGTGTATATATATATATATATATATATATATATATATATATATATATATATATAATATATATATATATATATAATTTTGTGCAGGCTGCAGGCTAAGAACTTTCTTGAAATATGATGTGTTAAAATGTTCTCTGTAAAGTTTTGTAATGGTGTACTCACAGATCTACTCAAGCGTTGAATGGGATGATAAGGTTCAGTGTTTCTGGTAATTTTTCAGAACGGGCTGCAACTGTCAAGATAGTCCTCCAGCCAGTTAAAGTAATGTCGACAATGCTCCAAGTGTGCAGCATTTTCAAGGAAGATTGCTTTTTAGAATGTCAGATGCAGATGATCACGTAACTCATTCTGTAATAGTGGTGCCTCTTTTTTTTTTAGAGGGTGGAAGGGGGCAAATGTAAAATGCACTGCCCCTTTTAGTATTGCAGTAGCAATGGTGGGGTAATGTGTGTGTTTATTTTGACTCAGAAGACTAGATGTCTGTGCTCAGACTAACAAATGTGAAGGTTTTGAATGAAGTCCCCATCTGCAGGAGCAGTCGTACAGAATAAAACTTGCTTGTTTTTGTCCTTTTTAACACATGGTGTGAAAGTCAGTGTTGAATTCATACACATTTCTCCTCGGTGTGTATTCTGTCCCGTCCCCTGACCCCCACCCAAGTTAACATTATTTATTTATTTATTTATTTATTTATTTATTTTTGGTTACATTATTGTATTAGATTGGTGTGCTTTTTGTTATGCAGCGTGACTGATTGTTTTGACTTCTTTGAGCATTACTGAGAATTGCACTGGTATGACTGCATCACCTCACTAGAACTGTAGTGATCTAAAGCTATATATGTTTTTTTTTTGGTACAAAAAGCTAGTTTTTTGGGGGTTTTTTTGTAAGGAACCACTGACTGAATTGGGTGCAAACAGAGGATACTTTGAATCAATACATTTTCAATATATAAGATGTATTTAATCTGCGTGTTTACCCTTTATCTGTTTTCTTTTATTTAGGGTGTGTTTGTAAATTGAATATACTGTATATTACAGCTTCCTTTGATGCAATGCCAAGCATCACCTTCAAAGCCGCCATTAACTGAAACAGCTTTCAAATGTAAAACAAATACTAACTAAATAACTTACATATTTTGAAGGCATATTTGTCTTGTCAAAATTAGACTTTTTTTGGCCAGCATTATTTAAAATGCATTCATGTAAATGCACTGCTTCTTTTTTTTTTCACATTTTGCAATCGCCAATTGTAGGCGCTGCCCCCTAAGCGCTCCCGTCCACGGTAGGCAGAGGAATAGGCTGGACTCAAACTGGTGATCTCCAGGCTATAGGGTGCATCCTGCATTCCACGCGGAGCCCCTTTGCCGGATGTGCCACTCTGGAGCCCCCAAATGCACTGCTTTCTAGTCTGTGCTCATTCTACTTCTTGGGTTCACTGAACTTCAAGAAAATAGAAAAAGTCATCTGCCTGTCCCAGGCTTTTCACTCAGCATAAAAGTAGAGCACTGCATTGAATATTTCAAACTCAGATTTCATAACTAAATAAAAAAACATGAAAACCACAGTGTTAGTATTTCTCATTTTCAATAATATATGTGCTACAGTATTGTCGGGGGTATAGGAATATACCATTATTTCAATACATTTTTGGAGAGGTTAGCTGCATATAGACATATTCTAAAAGGTCAATTTTAAATAAGGAAAAGTCTGGTTGAAACAAACTCATGCAATGTATAAAATTCTCTGCATTTTTTTTTTTTTTTTTTTTTTTTTTTTTTTTTTTAAAGCTTGTTGAATAAAGTTATTTCTTTAAAATATGTTAGAAATGTGTTTTTTGATATGTATCATTAGTTTTTTATTTCATGTATGTTTTTTATGACAAATTATTCCTGAATACTAACATTTCTCTACTTTTCAATTTACAAAATAATAATACATTTTATTTATAGCGCTTTTCAAGAATCTCAAAGTGCTGTGCAAGGATACACACAAACATACATGAAACAAAAACCAGATAGAACATCAACCAAGTAACTACAAAAATTATACATTAAAGGACATAATAAATCTCTTAATGTCCACTGTCAGAGTCTCTGATCGTTTTGGGCAAAGAATTCCTCGGAGGTAGCCAATCTTGGCACGTGCAATCTATAACACAGCAGGACTTTGTTTCAACATGACCTGCCATTTAAATAAGGAATGTTAACTGAAACCTTAACTTTTTTTTTAAATGAATTTTTTATTTTTTAACAAAAAAAAATACCCTAAGGAAATTCATTACAAAAACTCTGTAAAGTAACATTAAGGTTTCTCAAGTAAAACCCTCAGAAGTAAAGAAATTAATAGCGAGTTCAGGTTGACAACTCCAGTGTCCATGGAGTTATAATGGACTAGCCAATTATCAAATTATTATGGGTGAAAGAAAGAGTAAGTAAAAAAAAAAAAAAAAAAAAAAAGTATCAACTGTGAAACATGATTTTAAAATAGACATTACTAAGTTATTAAATCCATTTAAAAAAAAAAACAGCAAATGGTATGAACTCAACAAATGTATTTATATAATTAGCATACTAAATCTATTGCCATTACAACTGTTCCACAAATTTAGTTTTGGACATAAAAGAAACAAGGTCCCAGTATATGGAATTATGACAAAGCATTTGCAAACTTTTATCTTTAAAAACATAGATCTTGTTTAAAGATTAGCAAAGATTTATCAAATAGTCTTAAAGAACTTTAAAACAGAAAAAAAAAAAAACATTTAAATTGAATAAACTACTTTTATGTGAAGATATACATACACTGGAAATAATATTATTTAGCCATACAAAATTATACTGCACTTGAGTAAACAAAGAATTAATATATTAGATATAACAGACATTTTAATGTAGCATTTGTAAATAAAAAATGTTAAATACAATGATATATAAAATGACTAATATGGGAGACAGAGAAAATATAGATTAAATGTGCGTACGTTGAATTTCTTCAAAGTGTTAGAAAAAAGATGGAAACCCCCCCTCCCATTTTTTTGTTTTTCTTTTTTTAAAACATACATTTTAGCAGACCCACCCAGGTTATGTTCCTATGGCCAGTCTTCGGGGAGAATTTCTCATGCGATTAGTTATGTCATCAGTGATGTCATTACTGATGTCATATGTGATGTCATACATATGCATCATGGTGCAGAGTTAAGTGTCAACCTTAACTCACAATTTCCTAACTATTGAGGGTTTTGCTTGAATAACCGTAACGTTATTTTAACGCAGTTTTCGCAATGAATGAATATATGTTAGCAGTGCAGTCGGCACCCTTATTTCGTATTCGATTATCGTATAGACGTTTATCGATAATCAATGTGTTGACATTTTTCAAAATAAAGAACAAACTTTTTTTTTTTTTTAACTGAAGATTTAATAACTAAAAACACTGCTGTGCACAATAAACAAAAAAACAAAAAGGTACAACTTATATTCAAATTAAAACACTTCCGGCTTAAAAAAAAAAAAAAAAAAATACAAAGACTTGTTTTTAACAACTGAAAATAATATGCGTGCGTCCACATCAGATGCCCCTTTAACTTTGTAATAATAATAATAATAATAATGCTATATTTTAACAGAAGTAATTTCTATTTGAACTATGGTTGTTCATTATTGTTAATATTTTATTTCCAAAAGCAAAACATTTGAATTAATATCACAAATCCTGACTAATTTAACTATCATACTAAATTCAGCTTCTTTTTATATAGTATTGCCATATAAACCAACAAAACATGCTTTGAAACAAAAGAAGGTATTCGGTAGATATAATAGATTTAAAAAAAATAAATATATAAAAAAAAAAAAATTTAAATCAAGAAAACGTGAATACAATAGGCCTACTTTTGATTTGGCTTTTCCAAGGTGAATGTAGAGGCCTAAAGTGTGTAGCCTAGCAACACGCCAGTCTACCGTACTGGCACTAAAAGAAGCGCACTCTCACACACTCAAGGTTTTGATGCTAACCGGTAACAGGAGACTTCAAACTGGGTTCTAATTTGATGCATCGATTCAACAATATGTAATCGAAGCTCTGGAAATTTAAGGACATAATCAGTGATCGATGCGTTAATTTTATATATATATATATATATATATATATATATATATATATATATATATATATATATATATATATATATATATATATATATATAAAAAAAAAAAATTATCTGTCTGAGGAGGTTCCTTAGAGGAGACAAGGGAGGCAGAGCCTCAACTTTTCAAAGAAAAAAAAAAATTCTAGCATTATTATATAATGTTCAAAAAAATAACATACAATTATATTAAAATATATTTTAACCTAAACCCTGGATTCAACATTCATAAATTAACAGCAATTCTGGCTGCTGAGAGTACTAGCAGTGACAGATGGTGTTCTGGAGGAGTGTTTTGGGTTTTTTTTTATTTTTTATTTGTTCTGTTTGGAGGGAAGGCTCTGCCTCCATGGCAAACTCCATTCTCCCATGAAACACAGTAGTAGCAGTAGAAGATCACGTGATCTAAGTACAGGTTTTAATTGGAGGAGCTCAGATTTGTGTTTTTTCTTTTTTTAAATCAGATGCCTCTGATTGTGGAGTCCTGTCTGTCTGAAACACAGCAGTAGCAGATCATGTGATCTGAGCACAGGTTTTAATTGGAGGAACCTCCCACCCACTGCTGAAGCACTACCGTAATGCACTGAGTGTGCGTTCATTTTTAAGTGTTAATTGAAATTGTTTTGTTTTGTATCGCATCAGCAGTTAGAAACACAATATGTTTTGTTATTGTTTTATTGTGGTCCATGTCTTGTGCAGGTGTTAAATATAAAATGGATAACGCAGTTGATCGGCTGATTTTAAGACTGTTTTCCGTGCAAGATTATACTGAAAAACGTAAGATACAATCTGAAGGGAGGCCACAACCAAAAACTGAAATTGCTGATAAGAGCAAGTCATTTCATAGTGCTTGGTATGACACAGTGGATTTGCTGACCAGAGGTGTAGCAAATAACCGTCTTTATTGATGGCTTTGTTTACTTTTCAGTGACTCTGTGCGCATGGTCAGAGTATGGCTTAGTTGATTTAGATCGGGCTATAGCGTCACAGCAAGTCGAGAGACAGTGACAGTTGTGACATTTAACTTCAAGTTCTGGAGCAGGTTAGTGTACCTACATAAAACTGAACAATTCTATTTATCCACCAAAGAAAGGAAGCAGGGAATTTCTGTCCGTGTCTTCTGTCAGTCCGTCACACAGATGACACTGGGAGCAACGGGAAGCTTTTTTTTGTTTTCTGTTTTATTTTTTGTTTGTTTTAAATCTAAATCAACCCAGAAGGTACTTCTAATGACAATACATGTTTTAATTCTAATTAAAATTACTGTTTCTGTTTGTTTTTTTTTTAATTCCTTTTGGGAGGAGATTTTTCATCAGTCACCTTTGCTTCAAGGTAGCGCTGAGTAATGTACCTTGCTCCAGAACTAACGTATTTCTGAATTGCTTCTTTTATAGTAAATAGATATGTTTCATATGTACAGAACAGTATCAAATTATTTCGTTGGCCATTTATTAAGTTACAAATTAAGTCGATAGTGTGCTTGATTTTTGTCTGACTTTCTCCTACTTTAACAACTTTGTTTAGAAAATATTTTATGCAAAGTATGTCAAAGTGATGTGGTATTGAAATCTAAATGCTATATTAATGTTGTATTTTAAACATACGTTGGCAGTGTGTGTAACAGTTACATTTATTACAATAAATTACAGTGGACTACTGTTTTCTTTTTTCTACTGGCTGGTGGAGAAAATGTGATTAACAGCTTTGAATTGGGGCAAAACGTTAAGATATATAAGAAAGTACTACTGCATTGTCTTATGAACTGTTTAGGACAAGATTTGTAGCTGAAGAATGGCAATTAATTTGATTGATGTCTGCAGGAAAACTGATTCTATCAGATTAAGTGATACTTGTTTGTGTTAATTTGCAGACAAGCCTCTCCCAATCAATAGGAAACGAGTATATTTGAATTGAGTTAGTAAAGGCAAAAGTAAATGTGCACCCTCATCTGTGGAAATGCTTCAAACTAACCACTTCGAATCTCTGAAGCCATTCTGTTCATAAGAAGTCGTGGATACCAAACCTGCAAGCAACTAATCCATACATGTGACAGCCGCTTGGTGGGTAATCAATATCTGCTGGATTTAAAGCTCTTTAAGATTCTAGAATTAGCTGAACAGTTTGCCCACTGTTCCCTGGAGCTTTGATCTCTGCTGCTTTGGTTTGGCTCTGGCAACGTTGTAGTACTTGTATCAAGGGCACTTTGCTGCTTTATAAAACTGGTGAAAATAAAATGCAAGTTAATGTGTGTATGTGTGTGTGTGTGTGTGTGTGTGTGTTTTTTTTTGTTTGTTTTGTTTTTTTGTAATCTGGAATAAGGTATTCCAATGCATTGCTTAATGTGTGCATTACTTTTTTTATTTTTTAAATACAAATGTGTATCCCCATGTTCATTTCAAAATAGCAGCTTGTCTGAATTCTCTGAAGAATCCACAGATGAGTCCCTGTGTCATTTAGCACCTCAGTTGGAAATCCTGTCATTCCGCATTCCGTCATGATTTAGAATTCCGAATGGAAGCTTGGCAAGCTGGAAAAGGTTAACATGTAACGAACAGTGTATGAAATATAATTTGATCAGCAATCTATTTTATATGTAAGCTGATAAATGGGGCTTTCATTTAACACCATGTCTGAGGCAAAACATTGCTTCTTTGTTTATCTTTGAGTGAGACATTAAAGACAGCAAGAACATGTATTTGCAATTGTTTTTACTGTCCTGATTCTATTTGTATTTGGCCCATTACCGTAAATCCCAGTATAAATAAATTTGTTAAAAAAAAAAAAAAAAAAAGCTTGGTTTGGTTAACAGTGCCTTTTGTACGGGAAAATAGGCAAATACAAAAAATAAAGTATTCGTAATATCTTGCCTACTAAAAAGTGACATCTTAATTAAATTAGCATGCAGAATTGATATTTGCAGGGCTTTTTTGTGGACCTTTTTGAAGCAAGTGCAAAGACAAGGGCAATAATTTTTTTAATCTTATTTACAGTAAATTGGCAGCTTTTCACTGTTTCAGTTTAATTTATCTTGCCCTTGTCTTTGAACATTGTTGATTTGGGTGTACTGGTATTGATGTTTTCATCTACTTTCATCCATGATTTTTCAATAATTAGCATTTGTTTAAAAATATTAGTAGAGCCCTGTGTTTTTCGCAAATTTGAAACAGCACGAAATGCAACATATAAAACGAAATGCAGTTGTAAATTGAAATAAAACAAAAAAAATCTATAGAAATTATAATTGCAATTTTAAATTGTGAGGTTTATACAAAAAAAAAAAAACTTCAAATAAATACTTTAAATCATAGTTGTCAAGACTCCACCGTTACCATAGACACAGTCTGAAGGGAAATGGAAGCTTTGACTAGCACTTGCGAAGATGTATAATATACGAGTTGTTTGAGAATTATGATGGAAGTGGAGAGATGCTTGTTTCTAAAATGCCTAAACCATGCATAATAATTAAACACGGCAGAAATGTCTCCAGACTTCTCTGGCCAACTGTTTAATCCACTGGAAACAGCCACTTGGGCATCAGTGGATAAAAATATGTTGAAGCAATATATTGTGAGCGTGCCACTGCTGAGGGAAGTGGAAAGATGTCTTTTTTTTTTTTTTTTTTTGTGTGCTACATGAAACTAAGCAACAGTGTGAAAGATGCAGTTTAGAATAATTTTGACAGCTCCGTAGATATTATTGCCATGCTGCTTGGGCTCAGGTGCAGAATGCCAACTTATCAAGTACTGTGATTTCTTGTCTCATGTACCCTGTGGTTTCCATTGACTGTGAACTTGTTTTTTTAACTCAAAAGTATTCACTGATTTTAACTGACATACATAAAAAGAAAACGTAGAATTCTGTTGTGTGCTTGTGTTTAATTCCTAATTTGAATATTTGTGCTAGATTGAAGCTCCTTATGAACACATGCGTGAAATATCAGAATTCTTTCAGTAACCTGCTTTTTGAGTTAATGCTGAATTGTACAACATTCTGAAATAAGCCATTTTGTGTGTTCATTTAATATTCTTCATGCTGATTTGATTTCCATTGTGCAGTAATAAAGTATTTTCATTTTATTGTATTTTTATAGAGGGCATGGGCAGTATTTGCTATAAATAGGCAGTTCTTTAAAAAAAAATAGTGGGGGATGTACGTTATCGTTACTGTCACTAATGAGAAATTGTGGCAGCTAAATTATTTTCTGTGCAAGGTCTATGATAACGAAATTTGTAGAAAGTTTAAAAAAACAAAAAAAAACAAACAAAAACAAAAACAAATTAAAATTAAAAATTTCACGGGGCTTTAAATATAACCCTTTACAATCTTTTATTTTCCTTGTTCATGCAGTGCACGTTTTACTTACAAAACTGAGCACGCAATTGTGAATGCTGCTGAAGAGATTCTTCTTCAGTGCATCCACACAAATCCCAGACAGCCTTTAACAACAATGCATAAGATCACTGTGTGAAAACAAAGGCAGTGTACTGTGGTTATATGTCAGTTTCTGATCTTTGATGCATTTCTGTGTTGCTTCTATTTAGGGAAAAGTAATATAGCACAGTATAGAAACGCGTAGCACATCAAATCCAAATACCTGCTTAGAAACAAAGTCTCTTAAGTCATGAGTAAGCTTTTGAAGCAGAGCCGTTTTATTTTACAGCTCTGTCCAAACCTTTTGCGTGGCCCTACAGAATAAACTGAATTTGTTTTATAAAGTCGAATGAAAACTGCTGAATAATTTGACATTTAACATATTGATTTTATACCACTTGTGTGGAATGGAAAAATTATATTCTTTATTACTATTATAGCTTCCGGTAGACGTTTGTGATATTTGTTTCATTACATGATGATAAATAAAAGATCTAAATTTTGTTAATTTGTATTTTATTTATTTATTTATTTATTTTATTGTTACGTTTCAACCCTAAAATTCTAGGTGATGCAAAATTTGTGGCCATATCCTGTAGGTTTTATTACAACATGTGAAGCTACTTGTACTCAAATCTTTTTGCATGACTCTGTTTAAAAGCATGTTTAGGCTTGTTTGAGCTGCTGTGTTTCCTGATTTGTCAATGAAATATAGTTCAAGCAAGAGCAAGCACCTATGTTACTGTTTTTGGATATTCTGTTGCAATGTCCCAAGTATGACAAAAGTGCTTAAAGCAAAATCTGTAGAAAACCAAGCTGCTGTAGTATGAGCCAGTAAAAAAAAAAAAAAAAAAGATGCAGGCCTTTTTTTTGTGTGTTTGGCCATGTAACCTGCTGGGGTCATGTGACTGCAACCCCTCACTTGGTTTGTTTACATCACATGATATGTTTGTTGTCCCCCAGCATTAGGTCGGCCAGGGTATCCTCGGCTCACCACGCATCAGCGACCCCTGTAGTCTGGCCGGGCGCCTGCTGGCTTGCCTGTAAGCTGCCCAGAGCTGCATTGTCCTCCAACGCTGTAGATCCTGGATGGCTGCATGGTGAATCCACAGTGTGTAAAGAAGCGGTTGGCTGACGGCACACACTTCGGAGGACGGTGTGTGTTCGTCTTCGCCGCTCCCGAGTCAGCGCAAGGGTGGTAGCGGTGAGCTGAGCCTAAATAATAATTGGGTATTTCAAATTGGGAGAAAAAAACAAAAAATAATTGGCAACGACTATAATTTAAAAAAAAAAGATAGTGCAGGTTGTTAAGGGTCTGCAGTGAAAAGGGGGTGGATAGCTAATATATTCCGGGAGCAGTTATTGGAAATACCTTTTCTCTGTTGGTTGTTTTCTTAGCGTCAGTATCATAATTGTCCGGTCTTGTTCCTGTCAGTCATTGGATGCTCCTGTAATGTGTTCTACTGTTGCACTTTGGTGGTAATAGACTGTTTGTTTTAATTTACATCTTGTCTGTTGACTTCTTCCTCTGCCTGTCTACTCCAACATCTACCTCTGTCTACACGGCCACATCCCTCTTACAGGGGGTCTGGAAGCCAAATGACAGTGGCTTGATACATTCACATTTGCCTAGTTCATTAATGGCCCTAACTCTTGATGATGGATAGGATGACTGGTAGAGATTTCCTAAAAGCGTGTTTAAATAAACTGGTGGCCCAAAAGTGGAGTGACAGGTTAGCTTAATAAAACTAATTTTAGTTTTTACTAGTGGTGCACCGATAAAGATGTTCTTGCCGATACCAATAGCCGATGGTTATCTACCCATATCGGCAGATACTGATTGGATACCAATAATAATATTGTAAGCTACTAGAACAAGAAATAGGGCCTATGTTGTAAACTCTTTTATAGTTATAAATGTTAAATAATGAACAGATATTGTTTACTTGTTTTATTTATGACAAAAATGAACAGGTATTGTTACCTGTTGCATTTACTTCAGAAAATGAATACAAAGAATAACGTAGTATGATATTGTGTGCTTGGCAGCAATTTCTACATTTGTTTTACAACAGTCGAACAAAAATAACATTTTGCATTTGTACTAGTAAAAACACTTCTGTAAAAAAATATGTAATGTGACATTAACTTTTATAGCCACTTGCTGTCAAACATTGTGTTTTATAACTTTTACCTATATTGCACAAAAGAAAAGAAAAATGTAGCCAACTCAATGTCAACTACAACAACGTTCGTTAAATTCTTATTTTAAGCCTATGCTTTTAAAAAATGCAGTCCAACTTAAATTGTTCAGTTAATCAAAAAGAAAAGCATTAAATTCCGTGCTAGAAGAAATTCAAGCATGAATATCGGTGCCCATTATCGGCTAAAATAGCATAAATTGTCGATTTTTTTTCCTTATCGGTTACCGATTATCGGTGCAGCCCTAGTTTTTACTTAAATGTTTTTCATCCTCTTTTTTTTTTTTTTGTGGATCATGTCCTTACACCATGCTGAATAAGATCGCACAAAAGTGTTGTTTTTTTCTTGACCTTTACTGTCATCTTGAATAGCACAAACTGTGAGCATTATTTATTCATCATAATTGGAGGTATATTAAGGATGTTACATTTGCTAATGTTGACTCCCTTTCCTCTTTCTGAGATACAAATCCTCCATTGTTGGTAAAGTCATGTTTCTAAGTAGGCAGCACCTCCATTTTTTTTTTTTTTTTTTAACAAATTGATCAAAAGCATGATGTTTACAGCACATTGATTGTGAGACTAATCCTAAAATGTGTGAACTGTGAAATGTTGACTTTAAAGAAAAGATTATACATTGAGCCATTAGCCACACAAATGTGTTTTACATGATGATATGTGACAATTGTCTAATCTGCTGAATCGGCATGACGTTAAGTTAAATGAATTATGGACATTAAAGCCGTTTTCAGACCTGATTTGAGTGAATAGTGTGTGTACAGTTGGTAAGATGTGATGTGCAGATAATCTGTTTTCAGTGTGTGTCCCCCCCCCCCACCCCCGTGTACTGAAGCCTTTTCAAACCACGGTTAACTGATGCAGACTATCATTAATCTGTACAGATGTTTGGAGGTTAAGACATTAGAGCAGCCCTCTGATCTTTTCTTCTCTGTAGAAATTAGGTGTGATTACATATCGTTTTTTTGAGTGACAGTTGTGTATAAAATATGGAACTAAGATAGGACTAAGATTGGGTATGGCTTCTCCCATCTTCTGCGATTTTGCTTTTTAATGTGTGCATGAACCATTCTGACCATTTTTCCTGCCCCTTTTAGATTCATATTTTTACAAAGATCACCTGTTTTTACACTGTGCTTCAGTGTAGTAAATATTTAATGATAGGATTTGCCAGTCTGATATTTTAAGTGCATTTTCCTTTGTGGGGACATTAAACCTATGTAGCTGTGTAGTCAAACTAGTTTTGCCCTGTGTGTTCCCAGACTTACAGTACAGTGTGCATGTGCTTTATAACAACGTCTAATAAATCTGAGAGAAAAAAAAATCAACAGTCAATCACCATCCATTGAAAAATTGTATAATCGTATAAAGATATGTTTAAATGTTAACTGGGGAAAGCATATAATGTCATCTTTTGTTTTGTTTTTCTTAATAAAGCTACAGAAGAAGGAAGAGAAGCAGGTAGATAGCAGATCGAGTCCTCTGAAAACTGCAGAACCTGCTATTGATCTTTTAGGACTAGGTAAGTAATGAATAATAAATTGCTCCAGATTTCATTGCAGCATAATGGCTACAGTGAGACTTTTTGTTGGAAGAAAAGGATGAACCCTATTCTCCTCATTCCAACAGTAAGTAAACCTGGAATGGTATGCGTGGGGATTGCTGTGAACCCCAGACTAAAGTAACACACCCAGAGGTGTCTTTCTGTCTCTCTTTCTCTGTCGCATCTTTCATTCAGAAACAGTATTTTAGTAATGAGCTCCTTGGAGAGAGGGAGCATAACCCCACAGTGCGCCTCCTTCTAGTCAAAGGCACATCCCATTATTTAAACCCCCTCCCCCTCACAAGCACAAAGAAAAGCATAATATGCATCCTAAGGAAGGCCTTCCTATTTGACAAATTATTCAGTGTCGGTACCTTATGAAGTGTGATTTGATTTATATATTTATTTTGTATTTATATTGTATTCTTTACTATTCTCTGCTATTAATTTTAAGTAGATTTTTTAACAAATATATTCTAGATCACACGTGATGTAAATTTAGTATATATATATATATATATATAATATATATATATATATATATATAAGCGGCGGGTGAAATATATAACACCGTGCGGTCCATATATTGTGGGTGTCGTGGTCCAATATAAATCTGCTACGCAACCCGCTTTTTTTCATTTTGCTGAATTAAAAGCAACGCACCATTTTAATTCGCACTGCAGAGGTTAATTGCTTCTCATCAACTTCAGTCTCCAATTAATTTCACAAGTCTTCCTCTCCTTTCTCAAATGCACAAACCGGCTGCATTGAAAGAATCCATTCCAAGTATACAGTAGGAGACTTGTTGCTAGGGAGCTGACGTTACTGCCTTGTTGGTTTTGCTAGTGCATTGCTGCCACACATGAACACCTTGTTGGCTAAAATAAAAATTGCTTCAGCAAGTAGATATTTGATTTGCTTTGTGGTATATTGCAATACATGTGTATATGATAACAGTACAATATTAATGCTTTGTTTTTAATTGTTTTCTATATTGTTGTTTGTGATGTGCAGTACGAAATAAAATGAACAGTAATTCTAAGTGCCTATGTGTACTGCAGCTAAGGCATATGCAGTTACAGTAAAAATGGGGAGTCAACTCC
Organism: Polyodon spathula; assembly: GCF_017654505.1. NCBI lineage: Eukaryota > Metazoa > Chordata > Actinopteri > Acipenseriformes > Polyodontidae > Polyodon > Polyodon spathula. Next base: position 10,187,674 of record NC_054539.1, on the reverse strand, counting down.
AGGACCGTGATCTATCCGATATATACTTTCCCTTGACAAAGGTGTATTACACGTACCGAAACATTGGGAAGTTGGCTCTTTGAGCAAAAGACCTGGAAGACCCAATAAGCTGTCTAACAAGGATGAGCAATACTTGAAGATAATATCCTTAAGGAATAGAAGGAAGACGAGCATTGAATTGACAACAGAACCGGCAGAAGGCACAGGTGTCATTGTCTATCAAATCAGCAGTAGGAAGGTCACTTGAAATCAGGACTTAAAGGATGTGTTGCAGTAAGAATACGTTAAGAAAAGTGAACAAGACTAAAAGGCTAAAATGTGCACAAGAACACAGAAATTGGACTATGGAATAATGGTCAGAGGTGCTTTGGACTGTTGATGGATGGACAGCGACACCTGTGCCTTCTGCCAGTTCTTTTGTCAATTCAACGCTTGTCTTCTTTCTATTCCTTAAGGATATTATCTTCAAGTATTGCTCATCCTTGTCAGACAGCTTTTTGAACATGATTCAATGTTTTTCTTTCTTTATGCAAGTCAAGGTTGTTATAATAGTAGAAAACACTAGTGGAGGCTTTGAGTAAATTGTTGATGCTCATAATGCATCAGAGTAGAAAAATACAACATGTCTAAGACTTTTACACAGCAGTGTACATAAAGCAGCCTTTGTTTTGTAGCTGATAGATGACAATATGTTTGACTTTTTTAAGCAAACAAGATTGGACTCATACAAGGGTCTGTCCTACTTTTAATCCTTTAGGTTGTCAGCTATAGTACACTTTCTTCCTTAGAGACCACGGCAAGCAAGGCAGCCATCTGCTTTACCATCGGCTCTGAAATACGCTATGTTGAGAAAATACAGTAACTGAATTCCTGACTCCACAAGGACTACATTTTAATTGTTTTAAAAGTAATTTAGTCATATTTTGTTGTCAGTCTGCCAATAGATCTGCCAGTAGATTAGGGAAAGTCTTTTGATGCCAAATATCATTGACTTTAAACTCGGTTTTTAACAGGTTGATTTCCTAAAACAAACTGAAAAATAGTTTTTTTTTTTTTATAACTTGAAGGACCTACAGTAAAGAATGATGTTGCCTAACTGCTACATTTAAAAACCTTTGAAGATTAGGTATAAGAAAACCTAAATCCATCTTCATTTTTTACTTACAGGCCCTCTTTGTTGAGATGTGAGAAACATGGCAATCAGATCTGAGTCAATATTTACTGTGGCATTCCAATTAAGAGGGATTATGCTATCTATTTTATATGAGTCCGTCTAAGCGTTTTTTTTTTTTTTTTTTTTTCAAAATATATAAAAAAATGTAGTTTTCATTGGTTTTTTTTAGCTCAAGAATGTTTGTTTTTTAATATCCACTATTGATTAAAAATGATGTACTGTCTGACACGTTGTATAAATGTTTCGCCGTAAATACATAACATCAGCATACAACTTCAATTAATCAAATAAGTCGATAAATTAGGTTGAGTTTCAAAAGGGTGTCAAATTGATCCTAACAGCGATTTTTAATGAAGTTTGATCTCCATGCACTTAATTTGCAAGCAGATTTTAAAAAATCATTTGAAATACAGTACCATCTTGAACAGTACCTCGAGCTGATCATGCTGGTGGGAATGCCCTTGTCATTAATGTCTTGGCTAGTTTAATGTTTTCTTTGCAACTTGTGTTTACTGTTGAAAAAAGTCTGACAAGTAACATGAATGGACCAATATGACCCAAAGTGTATCATTCAAATCATAAAATAACGAGGCATTTTAATTGTATTTAATATTTATTCATTTTGTTACACAAAAATCGAAATTTGTCATTTTGTAAAAGTAGTGATGCCAAATTTAGTTGAAGTTGACAGACTACGAAAAACATAAATTATGCTTGTGGAATAATTGGGTGTTGTATGAGTCATTTATATTTTCACCATGCAAGTCAGGATAACATGTACTGGAATGTCCTAGTACAATCACTTCACACTGAGACTAACAACAAGTTTAAACAGGAATCAGAGATTTAAAATTGCTTTTCAAAGCTCATTTGCGACAGCATACATTATTAACATAAATCACCAGACTGCTGTCCAGTGTATTTGAAATTGATTTAGATTAACACAAGGCACTACGCACTTGACGAGATGAGAGACTGTACAGATATATTATACATTTAAATAAACATTTCACTGCTTTGTTTTTATCTCCCTTCACCTTGGCCCCTTGGTAGTTACTTTGCGATCCAGTACATTTCTTGTCTTTGCAGTGACGTTCACCCAGACATTTGCCTTTTATTGTCAGATGTGCTATTGTACTGTTACTGTACACTGTATTTAACAGTGGTTGCAATAATGTGTACTGCAATTGTTCAAAGATACAAGATTCCTGGTTTTCTGTTTGTAATAAGCCTTGCTTTTTTGATTCTCATATAACAATAATAAACTAAAGAAGTATTTATCTTTTCAGTGTATTGTTTGAAGTGATATTAAAGGGAATACAGAAATGGGAAGAAATGAGAACTTATTTTAATTTTTTTCAACAGTCATTATTACCAGATATGATTCGCAAGACAAATTGTTTTAGAGTTTTCCTTACTTTTGATGGCATTGAGGATTTTTTTCTAATTTTATGTGACGGTAGCTTGCTTTCATCTCGTTCTATAGCTGGTTAATTCCTTGAGAGCTGTCTGGTATTTTCAGTAAACACTTAATTATTTCATATGTTAAATACGCATCTTCTAAGTTGTGAGTTGGAAAAATTTAAGGTAAAACTAGGAAACGAACAACAAATCTGCCCTTCATTGTTTCCTTGGTTCATGAAAAATTAGCCACAGAAATCTCTCCTTAGTATCTGGCTATAAAGCAACTACATAATTTAAAAGTGTAGCCTCTTTGATTTAAGTACAGTAAAAATCATTGAATTATTGTTTTTCTAGGCATTTTTGCATAGCACTAAAATGGAGGGCGCGACTAATACACCAGTGCAATGTATGCACCGATGTGTCTATTAAACTAATGTACCAGTGCCACAATGGGGTTACTACAGCCACGGTTATGGTTCACACAAACTGTCAACAACCCAGGTTTAATTTCAGGATCTACGGCATTCAGGTCCTGTTGCTAGGTAAAAATACAAAACCATTGTTCTAATTAAAAGTTTTAATTCGTTACTGTCAATACCCTTAGTCATTTTGAATGTTAAACACAAGGTTTCAGACTCTTGACTGACCTCGTCTCGACTCAGACGCTTGCGTACATGGAGAAAAAAAAAAATAGTGGTTAAAGTGATCAATCTTCTGAATATGAAAAGGTCACAGGTATACTGGTACACTGGTAACACAATAGCTGTCGGTCTCTATGAATTGCCTTATTCCCACCCTCCCGAGCCATTGATTTGTCAACATTCAGACTGAACCCGCCCCTGGGATCTGTACCAAACAGCTATTGGTTAGAAAGCCAAGTAAACTTTTCAAGTCTTCCGTTTGTTGTAACTGCAATGCTATAATAATGGAGGTGACTTTGAGACTAGATAAAGTAGGACAGACCGACAAAAAACAAATGCTACTCAACAGGTTTGAAATTGCGCGTTGTTGAATTTGCCTTAATACATGTTAATCACAGTACAGGACTGGACGAAAGAAAGACAAACTTAAAATGGCCAAAGAAAAACAAGCTGATAGGAGGAAAGTACTTATGACCCGATGTAGAGAACATGTTTTCTGAATGGAGTACTTTGACTGTAATGCATCCTGTAACTTGTTCTACATGTCAGTGCAATGCATTGGTACACTTGTAAAGTATGTGTATGGTTATGGTCCTGATTAACAAAACAAAATGAATGTATTGGTACAGCTGGAAATTGAATGTAATTGTACTGCAGCAAATGCAACACTAACATGTTTTGTTTACTGGTTATTAGATGGTGCCCCATTTTAGTTTGTTGTTTTTTTGCTTTTCTAATTGATGCAAGCAGCACTGTTAATACTTTTAAAATGTGAATATAACAAATTTGTAAAAGCCAATGCCACTGGAACTGTTGTCTAAGTATGGTTTTGGAAATAAATGTTCTTTTAAACCAAAGAATATATGTTCTTGAACTTTTCTGAGTACTTGATAAGCTCAAATAAAATAGCAGTAGGTTAATACAGATGGGATGTGGGATGTATAATTTGATTTTACACTATGACCTGTTTAATTATTCATTTTTTAAATTTTAGAAATTTAAATAGTTTCTAGCAGTTAAACTAAAAACAAAAAACAACACTGTAAAAGTATTAATGTAGTAAAATGTTCTAATCCTGTGCGTCTTTCTTTATTTATCGGTGTTGAGCATGTAGGGAAAAAATCAATTGTTATATAAGATGATTATTATGGTAAATATTGGGTTAACTGTCATTTTTGTTGTGTGGAAATTGAAAAACATCTTTGATATGTATGTGTGCTTCATGTTTATTCTGAAAACTTTTACCCACAGTTAAGTAATCTAACCTATTGTGAGCTTTTAAAAAAGGCATCCATTCAGTTTTAGAGGTAGACTTCACAATAATATAGTTGGAACTTTAGAATTAGCGTTACTTTTTGCTGGAATTGATGACTTGATCGACGTGCTTGATGATCTAGATCCTAAGTACTGTACTGTGTAAGAGACTTGTTAAAATTACCATTCAGGTCAATTTTTCTGTCTTTTTTTTATTGTGTTGTAAATGCAGCATTAAACTCTAACTGGATATCAATAGCAGCATAGATTTTAGTCTCGGAGTTATTACCCCGTCGATTTGTTTGGTTATGTCAGCCAGTGGTTTGCAAAAAAGAATAAATGTAAATGGCTGTTGTCAGGGAAATTAGTGATTGAGCTACTTAAACTATAGAATGCTGTGTTTTTTGTTTGTTTTTGTTTTTTTCCCCCCAAGCTTTATTTGTTTTTTTTATATACACATGTCTTAATTTGAAAAGCGAGGAGATTTTGTTGGGAGATAAGAGTTTATCTATTATTTAGGTACAATATTGTCTCAATACTCTGGAGTAGAGAAAGCAGCTGCAGGAAAGGCATTTATAAAATATATCTTGACCTGAGGCAATTCTTGATGGTGGGATTGTTGGATGATGTGCTTTAAATTGAACAATGCATCTTACTGATGTGTATTTCAAGATAGAAGAGAGTGAGGTCCCACAGTGGCAATCCGATAATAAATATAGATGAAAGAGATTGAGGAAACTACCCTTCCCTCATTGTTGCTGCTCTTGACCATGTGAACACTGGCATGCTAGATCACTGTCTTTCATGCCATGGTCATAGACAAATATCCTTCCCAAGGCTGATCTTTTGCTTTTAATGACAAAGCCATAAAAAAGTAAGTTTATGGGAAGAAGTGGTGGTTAGTGGTGGATAGAATATTGGTGTGTACCATCCTTATTAATTTTTTTATGATTTATTCTTTGCTTGCAATTTTTACTGCAGAGTAAGTGATCTTTACTGTTTTCTCTCTGCATTCTTATGAGGCACGTAGAGTTAGAGTACTTTTGGTAAAGAAAAAGTGCAATGACTTTATTTGTACTGTATTGCTAAATTAAGCAAACGAACCTTCATAAGAGGGCTTTAATGTCTGGTAAAGTCTGTCTCATGCAGTTAAATGTCCTGAGCCAAAAGCAAAGGAAAAAGGGCCTTAAAAGACAGTAAAGCCCTCTTATGAAGATATTGCATTAGAAAATGGCTGCTTAAAAAAAATCCACAGGGCGGAACAAGGCCACCTGCTGTTATGTCCTTCAAAGGCCCTACACACGTAATGAGGGGCTCTGTCATTGAAGAAACCTGACAAACAGGAAGGGGGGTGGGGGGGGGTGTCACTGTTTCTGAGCTGACCCAACATAGGAAGAGGCTTGCGAACCAGAAAGAAAAACATTGATTAGTAATATTAACACATAAAAGAGGTTCCAACTCTTCAATGGCCCCACATATTCAGTAGGGGGGGTTCCGTCGCTGAGCATACCCGACAAACAGGGGGGGAGGTACAATCTTTGAGGTGACCTGACATATAAAGAAGGGCACTGTCTTTGAGGTTACCCCACATAAGAGGCTCACAAACCGGAAAGAAAACAAAGTTAGTAGATGTTAGAACATATAGAGCGGGGTGTTCCGCCTCTTCAAAAGCCCAACATTATAGAAGGGGAGTTCTGTCGCTGAGGAGACCCGACAAACAGGAGAGGGGTCACCGTCTTTGAGGAGACCTGACAAACGAGGGGTATTGCTGCTTGGGGCCCTCACAGGCATCAGAACCTGAAAGAGAAGAAAACAAGGGATCAAGCATGCTAAAGGAAGGGTTTGGCCAGGGGTCCTGTAGCGGTAAATGTAGCGACACTTAACAAATGGTCGGAGAAAGTGGAATCACTATTCCCCCAGAGGAGACCGATGCAAAGGCGGTTTGAGATTCTACAGGAGGAGGAGGAGGAAACAAAAATACACAAGACAACTAGGTAAAGGTGACTAAGTTTTAAATAGAATAGATTTAATTGATGGAAGATGATGATAAGGCACACGGGCCTAGTACTGCCCCCCGAACCACACGAAAAAGGTTAACATTTAATAAATCAGTTATATTATAGATAGATAGATACATACATACATACATACATACACACACATGCATACATACAGTGGCTTGCAAAAGTATTCAGACCCCTGACCAATTCTCTCATATTACTGAATTACAAATGGTACATTGAAATTTCGTTCTGCTCGATATTTTATTTTAAAACACTTAAACTCAAAATCAATTATTGTAAGGTGACATTGGTTTTATGTTGGGAAATATTTTTAAGAAAAATAAAAAACTGAGATATCTTGCTTGCATAAGTATTCAACCCCCACACATTAATATTTGGTAGAGCCACGTTTCGCTGCAATAACAGCTTTATGTCTTTTGGGGTAAGTATGTACCAGCTTTGCACACAGTGTCGGTGTGATTTTGGCCCATTCTTCTTGGCAGATTTGCTCCAGGTTGTTCAGGTTGGTTGGACGATGCTTGTGGACCGCAATTTTCAAATAGTGCCACAGATTCTCAATGGGATTGAGATCAGAACTTTGACTGGGCCACTGGAGGAAATTCACCTTTCAGCAGGACAATGATCCCAGGGACAAGGCCAAAGCAACATTGGAGTGGCTCAAGAACAAAAAGGTGAATGTCCTACAGTGGCCCAGTCAAAGTCCTGATCTCAATCCCATTGAGAATCTGCGGGTCTGATCTGAATCCTGTCGAACATCTATGGAAAGAGCTGAAACATGCAGTCTGGAGAAGTCACCCATCAAACCTGAGACAGCTGGAGCAGTTTGCTCAGGAAGAGTGGGCCAAACTACCTGTTAACAGGTGCAGAAGTCTTATTGAGAGCTACATAAAACATTTGATTGCAGTGCTTGCCTCTAAAGTTTGTGCAACAAAATATTAGGTTAGCGGTCCCATCATTTTTGTCCATGCCATTTTAATTTGTTTTATTATTTACAATATTATGTTGAATAAAAAATCAAAAGCAAAGTTTGACTTCTATTAAATATGGAATAAACACTGGTGGATGCCAATTGCTTTTGTCAGTTTCAAGTCATTTCAGAGAAAATTGTGCATTCTTTGTTTTTTGTGGAGGGGTAGCAACAAATTTGAGCGTGTGTGTGTGTGTGTGTGTGTATATATATATATATATATATATATATATATATATATATATATATATATATATATATATATACTATGTCACATATGGTAAAAAGGTTTTTCACCAATTTTATACACTTAAATAGAGTATATGCTTGTGGGTTGGTGAGCTGCAATCCCAATTCTTAATAAAATCTTACTGTACCAGTAACACAGTGAATTATACTATAGTCCAAAGTATTTGCTGTTTCTTCTAGGGGACGTGTGCTGTATCATAGCTTTAACCAGCGGTGGACAATGCTGTGGGTATGTCCTGTAGCCTATATAATAACCAAACACTAAAAATCTTCTACTTACACGCAGTTGTTTTTCAGTTCAGGCACCTCGTATGCAAAGGAAAACAGTAACTTTTTACCCTCTAATTTTAGGAGATGTAGTTGTTAGTGGAACGGGAGGGGAGGCAGGCAAGCTGTGCATTAAAATTGCGATGCGTATTTGTAAAAACGGCAGGTATGCAGCTTACCTGGACCGCTGCGTGTAAAAGAATAAAACTAAAGTAAAAATCAGATTTGAGTCTAGGTTTGTGTATATTTGTAAGTTTAATTACAGTACATTAAGTTACCATTAGCTCCTAATATACATTTATTGGTGAAAGTAAAAAAAAGTTTGAGTAATTAAAAAAAGATCTGGTAGCCACTGTGCCAATGCTTTGCAGTACTTGATTGACCTGGGAATATGAGGGATGTATTTTTCCAAGGGCTGTCACTTGATTTAAATTTTTGAACAGTTAATTTATGGGCATTAGTTGATTATTCCATATTTTTAATAAAGGTAACAATGTTGTAGTGGCTGTCCTTCATAGTAATACTAAAAATAAATAAATAAAAGCCCAATGGGGGAATTTGGCTTTTTAAAAGCATTTTTATTTATATTTTAGTAAATGTAACACATTTTCACAGAACAACCGTTCTTTCGGGCCGCTGTCAGTCACATACTTGAAAACACAAGACAGCTGAGCTGAGTTTCCATCGTCGATTGTTTCATGTACCATGTACAGCTGCATTCTTGGCTTCCTGTGCTTCTGCATTTAGCAGAACCTGAGGCACTGAAGAGATTAAGTTGTTCTGAATCTTGTTAGAGGTACCAGAGAATACTGTGGCTATTGACAAGTGATTACTTAACATGCTGTTGTAGTCAGAAATCAGAGAAAGTAACTCCACATAATTACCTCTATTTGAGGAATTGGTGTCTTCATTGTGCCCTATGAATGCCAGTTCTCTCTTGCCAAGGTAAACAACAGAATCAATCAAGCATTTAAGAACCTCACGATTTTTTCTTACTTGCTCATTGTGATGTATTGTATCCCTACGTTTCTACTCATCTGGTCGAACATTAATCCAGGTTTGTCCAAAAGTTTTGAGTGTTACACTGGCTCGCAAGTGAATTTAGGAATGCTCATGTTTTTTGTGCTGACTTCATTAGACATTCTAGATTGCTGTAGCCACATTTTCTGTACTGAACAAAATACAGTTCCAGCAGTACACTTTTTTTTTTAAGTGACAGCTACCGGTAAGCCACAGATACCTTTCATAATTTGAATGTTGGAAGTGGCGAGTATATCCCTTCCCTTCCTGTGTCAGATTGGGTACAGTATTTGTGTATACCTCAGTTTTTTCTGAGAAAGTTGAGGATTGAAACTTGAAAATAGCCAATCATTTTTTTATTTTATTTTAATGAAGTAGATTAACAAAAAAAAAGCATACACACTCCAAAATGCTTAATGTGCAAAGTACAAAATGAAATCCTTTTGAGAAAAACATTACTCACACACTGACGAAATGTTTAACTGTTTTGTTTTGGGTTAAATCAGAAATATTTGTGGAGCACATTTAGTAAGTGTGCTAGTGCTTCCTCCTTTTGAATGAAATATTTCCTTGGCAGAGTTTGTAAATTCCGTTTTCTCCTGCTTTGGTAAAGAAAATCCACACGATGCCCCATTGCTGGATGCAATGTTTTAAAACAAAAGCAGAGTATGGCCAATAAATGTCATAAAGAATCACACAGCATTTTATTTTAAATTTTTATTTAAATTCTAATCAATATCCGAAAAAGATCAGAGTTTTTCACAGCAGGTACCCGGTTCCGGATTTTCTACCCGTGCCATCCTCTTTTAATCTATGTATGATGTATGTAGAGTTGTAATAAGGTCCCTGTATGTACCGTCCTGTAATGTTATTCACTCTCCATTTCAAATCAGTGAATTGAATCTTTAAATTTTCCTCCATATCAGCTTCTATTACACAAAAGTGTTACAGTTGCAGAATATTTTTAAAAGCAGTGATGTGTAAAGAGAGCAAGTCTAGACTGGTCTTCATGTGCAGATGAGAAAAACTTGGTGGCAGCATAACTAATGTAACTTGTAATACTTAATTGCTTTTTTTCCCCCTGTGATACCTGGTGTATTATAATTTAATGGCATACAAACAGTTGTTCAGTTGTATGATATTCCATAGAGGCAGATTCAGGTTTATTTGATTATTAATTTTACATACACATTAGTAGATACTGTTCCCATTTATAGTTTTTGACAAGGACCTGCCAAACTATTGGTTCCCAAAATGAAATTAGTGAGCTTTATAATGACTACTGTATGTTAAACCTATTGTAGTCCTATAGATGACTACACTGCAGAATTAACAGTGCTACAGTAAAGCCAACAGTTGAACCTTTGGAGCCCAATATGACTAATGACTCATTCTAATCATCCTTATAGAGGATGCTTCTCAGTATTAGAAAGCTATGATTTTGGGGGCTCCCACGTGGCGGATCTGGTAAAGGTGCTCCACGTGGAGTGCAGGATGCGCCCTATAGTCTGGAGATCGGCAGTTCGAGTCCAGGCTATTCCATTGCCGACCCGTGGATGGGAGTTTCCAGGGAGCGGCGCACAATTGGCTGAGTACCACCCGACAGCAACCCCAGTAGACTGGCCAGGCGACTGTGGGCTTGCCTGTAAGCTGCCCAGAACTGCGTTGCTCTCCAATGCTGTAGCTCTGGGCTAGCTGCATGGTGGGCCTGCAGAGTGAAAAGAAGCAGTCAGCTGAAGGCATACGGTATGGAGGACAGCATGTGTTCTTCGCCACTCCCGAGTCAACACAAGGGTGGTAGTGGTGGGCTGAGCCTAAATACAATTGGACATTTCAAATTGAGAGAAAAATGGGGTAAAAATTAAATGGTGACCTACTAAATTTATTTAAAAAGTGAAACCTATGATTATAATCTCCTTACCACTTGCATTTGCAGAATTAAGAGTTCAGCATTGTGTTTCGAACCTGTCAAGCAAAACTAGAAACAGGTGGGCCAAGTTAATAATAGGCTAATTGCACTTTATTTTAATGTCTTAAACACACACCACTTTAGTTAATAGACAGAGCATCATAAAACGCTTGTTTGACACAAGTTTAGCTTTGACCTGTCTGCTGGCTTTGTATCAGAGAAATTTGTTTTAATTTTAAATGCAAAAAGTAAATGTTTTGGGCGTACCTGATTCTGGGATAAAGTTTTGTAATTCATTGTAAAATATGATTTTCTTTTCACTTTTTCTTCCAAGATGCTCCAGCTGTTGCTAATGGAAGAAGCACCACAACTAATGCACCTTTGAGTGATGATCTGGATATCTTCGGTCCTATGATTTCAAACCCACTTCCATCTTCTACCACACCATTTCCTCAGGTAGGCTCAAGAACATTGCTCATCCGGCAAGGGAGAAAATGCTAAAAAAAATAAAAACATTAAAATCTACTTGTCCTTAAAAATCTACTTGCCCCCTCCCCGTTGCACAAAACACACACAATCACTCAATTAGTGATGTGACAGGGGTGGATCTAACCTGTAACCTGACTGGTTGACTGTACTGTTAGATATGCACTTTAAGGAAATGTTCCTTTCGGTGCAGAATGGAACACATTTGCCAAATCATTGCCAACTGTTACTGCTGCTTTGTGCAAATTTGTAAAGCATATGTGTATAACCTGTCAAGTTTCTCTGCATTTTGTACTGTGTTTCTACCAAAATGCATGCCATATTTACAGTAGGCGCCATCAAATTCTGCAAAGACAAAAGGTGTTTTTCTTTTTAATTAATTAATTAATTTCTATTATATACTTAGTAGTTTTTTTTTTTTAAACAGCTATTTCTCCACATCTACCATCTTGCCCGATGATGGCTAACTGGAACACCGCTGCAGCACAGTGATCCTGGTTTCATACCCTGATGGCTTGCTTTGTTTTTTTTTAGGTGGGGGGAGAGCAACATTCTTTCCCTGCACTACTCTCACTGAAAAAATAAATACATAAACACATTGCCATGAGATTTACAGTCTATATTTTATTCTAAATTAATAGAATATTGTACAGATAATCTCATATATAAACATTTAATTTCTATCATTATAAACATACTTGTCAATCTTCATGTTTTAATAGTTTCACAATTTGATGGATTGTGCATGTCTAATAAATAACTTATATCGCTTTTTTTTTTTGAATTTAGTAAAAAAAAAAAAAAAATCCGCTGATACCTTAGTGACTGATGTTGGTTTTTTTGGGGTTTTTTTTTTGTAACTTTACTAGATTGCTGCATTTAAATGTCAGATTCATGTATTAAGAAAGCAGTCTCATTTATTTGCTCATTTTGCAAAAAATTAATAATAATAATAATAATAATAATAATAATAATAATACCTTAAGTTTAATAGATTAGTCTGTGCCTTGCCAGCTTGTCAGCTTTTGTCACAGCCAGCCAGTCACAAGTGATTTTTTAATTCACTTTTTCAGTTCAGTTTTCAGAAACTTGCCTGGCTCTCTAGAAATATACCTGGTGTCTTTTCTAGCAACAGAACGAACATAGGAAAAATAAATAACAACTATTAGTTCAACCAGCGAAGTGTAATGGCTAAACTTGTTGTCCCCTACACAAATCTTGCTGTCCTGGGTGTCGGGCGATATGAATTGCACACCCCTGTGTGATTTTATATTTAATTGTTAGAATATAGCTGGTGGATTTTGCATAAATATTTCCAACTCGTTATGACCACTTTATTGCACAGTCTAACCAAACAGGCTTTTCTAAAGCTGGATTTTCTTTAGGTTATGTTCATTATATAACACCAGGGGTGTAGATAATGTTACATTAGCTTTTCATTTTAAACATGACCAGTGGAAAATAACTGACTCAATTTTCAATTTCCTCAGTGTACGAAAACCCTTTCTAGTTATGGGAGAAATGGCTTTGTAAGGTCGCTGAAAGATTAAAGTATGCTAATTGAGTGATGTTTGCATATTGGCACACTTCGGTATGGAATGCAGTCTGGGATAAGGTTAATTAATGTTCATTTTGGATTTCTAATGTGTTCTAAATTGCATCTTGCACAGTGATCTGCAACCTTTCTGACATTAAAAATTCAAAACCCTAAAGTAATTATAATTGGGTACGGTATTCTGCTCAGTGGAATATCAGGAGAAACCAGCAGCTTCCACATGAGTTTGTTCATGTGGATACAAGTGCAAAAGACAGTACAACATTGATAACGCTTATATGTTGTGGCTTTGCAAGGAAATCATCTGGGACACATGCGAGTTTGAGCATGAAGAGCAATTTGTCTTTGATCTGTGAAATATAGTGAGACCACCAGGCCTTGTATGTTTCAGTGTTCCTGTGGGATCACTCTGCTGCTGTGTAACCGATCTGGGAATTATGCCAGCATCTAACAAAAACATTTTCCACTTAAATGAATGCTTTGGTGAAATATGTGCCAGGAAAGTGTTTCTGCTTTGTAGATTGTAAAATGCTTCTTTTCATATAATAGTGCCTTTTTGAGATTGGCTTGCATTACCAAATAAAAAACATTCAAGTTTTTTTTTTCATTATTGCTTCCTTTATAGATTGAGTTATTTTGAGTAAATGTACTCAAATCTAAAATAAACAGGTACATATAGAGTATATAAATTAGACAGTGTCATATATAAAGACAAAATACATTTACAAATACATTTGAAATGCATTCCAAAACGAAAAGGGCTAGAAACAAAATGCCTGCCATATATAATTATTTTAATACATACAATATAGAGTTTTAATACCTTTCCAATCTACAACTTTTAGTTTGTTTGTACACATATGTCAAAGGGTGTTGTGTTGTCCATTGTTTTACTTTGTATATATTTGTATATATATAGGATATATGTTTATATATATATTTTATATATATATATATATATATATATATATATATATATATATATATATATATATATATATATATATATATATATATACACACACACACACACACACACACACACACAAAAATAAACGCAACATCTAAAGTGATGGTCCAATGTTTCATGAGCTGAAATAAGATCCCAGAAATTTTCCATACTCACAAAGCGCTAATTTCTCTCAAATTTTGTGCACAAATTTGTTTACATCCCTGTTAGTGAGCATTTCTCTCTTTGGCCAAGATAATCCATCCACCTGACAGGTGTGGCATATCAAGAAGCTGATTAAACAGCATGATCATTACACAGGTGCACCTTGTGCTGGGGACAATAAAAGGCCACTCTAAAACATGTCACAGATTTTGAGGGAGCGTGCAATTGGCATGCTGACTGCAGGAGTGTCCACCAGAGCTGTTGCCAGAGAATTGAATGTTCATTTCTCTACCATAAGCTGCCTTCAACGTCGTTTTAGAGAATTTGGCAGTATGTCCAACCGGCCTCACAACCACAGATCACTTTTAACCACGCCAGCCCAGGACCTCCACATCCGGCTTCTTCACCTGCGGGAACATCTGAGACCAGCCACCTGGACAGCTGATGAAACTGTGGGTTTGCACAACTGAAGAATTTCTGCACAAACTGTCAGAAACCATCTCAGGGAAGCTCATCTGCGTGCTCGTCGTCCTCACCAGGGTCTTAACCTGACTGCAGTTCGGTATCGTAACCGACTTCAGTGGGCAAATGCTCACCTTCGATGGCCACTGGCACACTGGAGAAGTGTGCTCTTCATGGATGAATCCCGGTTTCAACTGTACCGGGCAGTTGGCAGACAGCATGTATGGCATTGTGTGGGCGAGCGGTTTGCTGATGTCCACAACGTTGTGAACAGAGTGCCCCATGGTGGTGGTGGGGTTATGGTATGGGCAGGCATAAGCTATGGACAGTGAACACAATTGCATTTTATCGATGGCATTTTGAATGCACAGAGATACCGTGAGGAGAACCCGAGGTCCATTGTCGTGCCGTTCATCCGCTGCCATCACCTCATGTTTCGGCATGATAATGCACGGCCACATGTCGCAAGGATCAGTACACAATTCCTGGAAGCTGAAAATGTGCCAGTTCTTCCATGGCCTGCATACTCACCAGACACATCGCTCATTGAGCATGTTTGGGATGCTCTGCATCGACGTGTAAGACAGCGTGTTCCAGTTCCCGCCAATATCCAGCAACTTCGCACAGCCATTGGGACAACATTCTACAGCTTGATCAACTCTGTGTGAAGGAGATGTGTCGCGCTGCAGGAGGCAAATGGTGGTCACACCAGATACTGACTAGTTTTCTGATCCACGCCCCTTTTTTTTTTTTTTTTTTTTTTTTTTAAAAGTATCTGTGACCAACAGATGCATATCTGTATTCCCAGTCATGTGAAATCCATAGATTAGAGCCTAATGAATTTATTTCAATTGACTGATTTCCTTATATGATCAGTAAAATCTTTGAAATTGTTGCATGTTGCGTTTAGATTTTTGTTCAGTGTGTGTGTGTGATATATATATATTACACACACACACACACAGTGCCTTGCAAAAGTATTCAGACCTCTGACCAATTCTTTCATATTACTGAATTACAAATGGTACATTGAAATTTCGTTCCGTTTTGATATTTTATTTTTAAACACTGAAACTCGGAATCAATTATTGTAAGGTGACACTGTTTTTATGTTGGGAAATATTTTTAAGAAAAAAAATAAAAAACTGAAATATCTTGCTTGCATAAGTGTTCACCCCCTGTGATGTGGAAGCTCCCAGTTTGCACCGATGAAAGAAATTGCCCTAACGAGGACGCAGTTACCTTACCATTGGCCTCCACCTGTGAACCATTAAAGTTGCTGTCACATTTTCTGGATAAAAACCCCACTGTTGAAGGATCATTGGTAAGGCTGTGAATCTGAAGGAAAATGAAGACCAAAGAGCATCTACAGAAGTTAGAGAAAGTAATACAAATGCATAGATTAGGGAAAGGGTACAAAATAATATCCAAGTGTTTGGATATCCCAGTGAGCACAGTTGGATCAATAATCAGGAAGTGGAAGCTGCATCACACCACCCAGGCACTGCCAAGAAAAGGCCGTCCCTCAAAACTCAGCGCTCAAACAAGGAGACTTGTGAGAGAAGCCACAGAGAGGCTAACAATCACTTTGAAGGAGCTACTGAGTTCAGTGGCTGGGAGTGGAGTAATGGTGCACCAGTCAACCATATCAAGAACTCTGCATAACACTGGCCTGTATGGGAGGGTGGCAAGAAAGAAGCCGTTACTCAAAAAGTACCATCTGAAAGCGCATCTGGAGTTTTCCAGAAAGCATGAGAGTGACCCAGCTGCGATGTGGGAAAAGGTTTTGTGGTCAGATGAGACCAAGGTAGAGCTTTTTGGCCAAAACTCAAAGCGCAATGTGTGGCGCAAACCTAACACTGCCCATGCCTCAGGACACACCATCCCTACAGTGAAGTATGGTGGTGGCAGCATCATGCTGTGGGGATGCTTCTCATCAGCAGGGACTGGGCATCTTGTTACAATTGAAGGAAGAATGTATGGAGCAAAATACAGGAAAATACTGCAAGAGAATCTGCTTGAGTCCGCTAAAAAACTGAAGCTTGGGAGGAAATTCACCTTTCAGCAGGACAGTGATCCCAAGCAAAGGCCAAAGCAACACTGGAGTGGCTCAAGAACAAAAAGGTGAATGTCCTGCAGTGGCGCAGTCAAAGTCCTGATCTCAATCCCATTTTGGAAATTGCGGCCCACAAGCATCGTCCAACCAACATGAACAACCTGGAGCAAATCTGCCAAGAAGAATGGGAGAATGAGAGAATTGGTCAGGGCTCTGAATACTTTGTAAGGCACTGTGTGTATATATGGGTTGTAAGGATATATGCAAATAAAGCATTACAAGAGCCAGTCAAATCACGTAAAAGTTGCCTAACGGCTTCTACATTTTTCAGCATTTTAAAAGTCAAAATACAGTATTTTTGGTATTTTGATTTTTAAAACGCTGTGAATGTAGAAGCTGTTAGGCAACTTTCACGTGATTTGATTGGCTGTTGTAATGCTTTATTTGCATAGTTCCCTACAACCCATTGTTTTTAAAATCTATTGCTTTAATTCATCTTAACTCGAAAGCTACTTGGGTGTGTGTGTGTGTGAGTGAATATCGTTACATTTTTTTGCCAGGGAAAGTTTATCTTGAAATGCTTCTAAACAGTTTTTTTGTAGAATGTGAATTAAATAATACATATACATATGTAAGTTAAAAGCAATAAGATCAATAAATATGTAAAAGAGGTGCAGCATAATGCAGAACAGGTCTAGCAAGAGGAAATCCTAAAAAAAGAAAATAACCCTATGCGAATGATAGTCGGCACGATTGATAATCCAACACACACAATAGTTGAAATAGCAGAAAAACATAGGTCACACATTGAGAAATTACAAGCTGTGTTAAGGATACAACACAGTTTTTTTTAAAAGACTTGACTCCCAAAAGCACAACCTTCCAGAGAATGCAATTTTATTTTGCATGGATGTAAAATCCTTCTATCCAAGTGTCCCTCGTAAAGAAATTTTAAAAGCTTGTCAAAAAGCACGAGATAATGGACTAGATAAATCCATACCAACAGCAAAAGTGCTGAACATGATCAACATAGTTTTAGAAAAGTTATTTTACAAAGCAGTGGTACAGCAATATGATCTAAATTAGGAATGCATTTTGCCAGTACATACATGGGGAAATGGGAAGAACAATTACTTAGAAAATCGGAAAGAGAACCTTTAGAATATGTTCGGTTTATAGATGATATTTTGGGGGTTTGGACACATGGAGAAAAATCTCTTCCTGTTTCATAAAATGGCAAATTAAATACACAGAATATTAAAGTGGACCTTTGATGGATGAGAAAAGATAGAATCTTTAGATATCATAGCAAAACTTGAAGGTTCAATTGAGACTGACCTCTTCTGTAAACCTACTGACATGCACCAGTATTTACACATGTCCTCTGCACATCCAAGACACACTAAAAGGGCAATCCCAAAGGAACTAGGAATAAGAATATGAAGAATTTGCTCAAAAGAAAGCGACTATGTAAAACAAAGAAATGTATTAAAAACAAATCTTAAAAAAAAGAGGATACAACAAAGAATTAGAGATGGAGTTAAGAAAAGTGGATAAATTAAAGAGGTGATCTACTAGATTATAAAAATAAAGATAAACAGGTCATGAGTCCCATTAGTAATGACTTACTGTAAAGTTTTGCCCAGTATTTCTAAGGTAGCTTGGAAACAGTTGCAGATTCTACATAATTCAGAACAATTTAAAACAGTATTTTTTTTTCTTAAGGCCCCAATTGTAGCATTCAAAAGAGAAGGTAATTTAGGGGATGTTTTAGTTCACAGTAAACATAAAAGAATAATTGACAGAATAGGTTCTACAAATACTTGCACTAGTACATGTAAAGTGTGTAAATACATGGACAAAAGTAAAAATATAATTAAACATATAACAACTAATACCTACTGTAAAAATAGCAATCTTTATGGAATAGTGAAAAATGTGTTGAAATACAATATGTTGGAGAGAATGGAACAACTTTTATATAAAATAATTCAGAACCACCTTTCATTAATTAGAAGAAAAAATGAATGAACCAACAGTACAGCACTTTACCAGTCAAGTACATGACATAAATTAACTCCAATAAATATATGAATTTTTAATAAATAAATAAACAAAATTCATTCAGAAGTTGTGCATGCTGATGTGCTGGGGAGGTCAAATCAAGGCTGATCCTCAGAGCCAGCATTGCATGATAATATAAATATAAGTTTATATAAAATAATGTTAATTAGAATTAATACAGATTTAAAGGTAGAAGTAAAAATGATGTCACAATATATAGAGCACCATTACATCATGTAAGAATAAATAACACTGTGTAACAATTTTTTTTTTTTTTTGTTCCTGGGTAGTAAGTGTTATTTCCTAATTGCTTATGCCTCAAAAGTATAGAACATGGCTATTATTCCCCACAAACTTTGCTTTTGTGACCAGGACAGTGATATTTCAAAATATCACTATTTCCAGTGGGAAAATGTCATTTTGAGTGAGTTTTTCGAGATTTACAATTATACTGTATTTACAGTATAATCATAAATCTCTAAAACTACTCACTTCTAAATCTTTTGTAGTCATTTTTGTATTACTTTAGTATAAATACATGTTAATTTGGATTCATATGTTGTTTTTTTCAGACTTTATGTGAACGAAAAGACACACATTGCCCATTTTCCCACTGGAAATAGTGATATTTTGAAATATCACTGTCCTGGTCACAAAAGCAAAGTTTGTGGGGAATAATAGCCATGTTCTATACTTTTGAGGCATAAGCAATTAGGAAATAACACTTACTACCCAAGAACAAAAATTGTGTTACATAGTGTAATGGATTTGAATATAAACAATAACAAGTAGTTGTCATGCTGTCAAAAACCTATAAATATCTCCAATGTTTTGATTCAAACACATGCTCCCTTGAGAAAGATATGTACAACACATCAAAACATTGGGCAGCTCGCTCTTTGAGCTTATATATATATATATATATAGAACAGTAAGAGATTACTGAAAATGTGTTCGCTGCATTTTAAGTGTCTGAGCTTGCAATGTTTGGTACGTAGTGTTAAAGTATATTTTCAATCATCTAGACACACTAGCTAATAAAAACATGATGAGATGTTAATGTAGTAATTGCCCGAAGAAGAATTTCTGTTTTCATTTATTCATGTATTAGTTTTATTAGCTTTTTAGTCCCACCTACACTCTCCAAAGTTTGTGCTACTGTCAGGTTGTAACTTAGAATGGGTAGTGGCAAAATGACATTTTATAAGCTCAGGTTTATCCCATCATCAATCTCCTTTAGTGCCATGACAGATATGTGGTCTGTTTATAAGAGGAGGAGTTGTTGTGGAGAAGAAACTTGCATTTGCTGATCAGTGTTTGTGGATGTTTATTTATGTACGATATTCTCCTTCCTTGGTTTAATGTTGTCGTCTCGCAGCCAGCAGCTGTAGCTGCTTACCACGGATTCTTTAAGGATTTTTCTGAAGGATCTCATTGCTCTCTCTTCTTATGGGGTTTATGGATTCTGTCATTTAAAGTGTAAGGCAGTTTGCATTCATAATCAGAGTGATTAATTCTTAATCCATTCATAATCTCACTTCAGATAGCTGCTGATCTTTTAACATTAAATAACATCAAAGCCATGCTGCTTTCTTAAACAAAATATAGCACGGCTTCTTAACCCACTTTTAAGCAAATTCTACAACTTTACTGCCCTGTGTTATTTGATGCTCAGCTTGACTCTCATTTGGTTATAAACTGTTTATCTTTATTTATATATATATATATATATATATATGTATGTATATGTATATGTATGTATTCAGTACAAGTTAATTGCTTTCTGGAGCTTTGTGTATTTACAGATCTGACCCTTGTTTTACAGGCCACTTCCAGTAAACCAGCAGCTACCACCTCTGCTGCAGTGTCAGGGGATCTGGATCTGTTTACTAAGGCACCCGCCAAATCAGAGGAGTCAGCAAAGAAGCCCCTCTCTAAGGACTCTATATTATCACTTTACAGCACTGGGAGTATGCAGCAGCAGACAGCTCCTGGTATTGCAACCTTTAAATATTATCTTGAATCCCTTCGATACAAATTACAAGCCACTAAATAGGCCAATTAGAATTGGAATTTTGAACATTGTAATTACCCATAACTGTTTGAACTGTGTCTTAAGACTACTGATTATATTGTGGAACTGTACGTACTACATCTGAAAATTAGAAATACGGTACATGTTGGTCAGTTTGATGTTGCTTGCATATAGTAGAAAGTAAACCTGTAATTGGCAAAATTATAGAGGAAAAGCTAGTGATTCTTGATTTATGAGACACTGTCTGCTTTCCCTGTTTTTAACAACAGCAAAAAAAAAAAACTTTTTAACCTGTTGCAATGCTTTTACCTAATAGTGTTTTTAAAACTGACATTTTAGAAGGTGAGTAATAAGAATAAAAATATTGTGCATAGTTTCATATTTCAAGAATCACAACCCATTTTTTGCTGCTTTTAAAGCTCTATGGTATTAATAATGCAGTTGAAGAATGCACATTCCCAAGGCTGATGTGTGTTCTTATTTTCATGGCAGCTGGCATGTTCATGGGACCAGCTCAGATTCCATTTCCTTCCCAACCTCCTGCAACTTTTCAAGGTTTCTCCAATATGGGAGCCCCTGTGCCTGCTTCCACTGGTATGATGGGACCTGTGATGGGACAGAATGCAGGGATGATGGTTGGCATGGCGATGCCTAACGGATATATGGGCAACGCACAAACTGGAGCTATGGGACAGCCCCAGAATGTCATGGGACCACAGGGCGGAATGCCTGGAAATGTGACCAATCCTCAAAACGTGTATGGCATGCAGGCAAATCAGCAGGGACAGTGGAACCCGAGTCAGGTGTGAGGCAATTTTTTATCCATTTACAGAAATCTGTGTATCATTAATTTACAGTATGTTCAAAATCCAGAATATCTTTCCAACTTCCATTGAGTTAAACTATTTCCACTGAAATCCTGATATTTATTTATTTATTTGTTTGTTTGTTTGTTTATTTATATTTGAAAATGTTTCCATTTGTTAACCAAAGAGTCCACAGAAGCCATCTTTTGTGGGCATCTTGGCATATCTTTAAGGTTGCTGCATTGATTTGCTATTTTTATATTGTTTCGTATTTCGAAATTCAATAACTAGCAAATAACAATATTTGAACACTTTCACACGACCATGTGTATTAATCACATTTACCAATAAATTAATATTAATTTCTAGGTAAAAAATAAAGTAAGCAGGCATGCTTCCCCATATAATCAAAGGTTTGAGGTGCAGTATGATCCAGCAACAACCCCCCCCCTCCTCGTCCCTCAAATATGAAAAGTTCAAATAGAACTTTATTATACCACTGATTTTTTATTTTATTTTTTTTGGTAGTATGCTTGAAAGCCAAAGATATAAAGGGCCCACCCCCTTTTTTTGTAATCATTTCTTTTTTTTTTAATGTTGTTCCTGGGTGTTTAACAAAATGTTCTCATCCCTCGTGATGTTAATTAGATATAATAAATCAATTGAATGCACTTCAGATATGGGTAATTAAAGGCCTCTTTGCACCGCTTGCACACATGAACACTGTAAAGTTAAATGCCTGAAGCACTACATTTGTCATTGTCACGATGTTATAATCAAGAATTTCTAAGTTAATATTTGCTTCCACTGGCAGCACATTGATGCATCCTCTGATATATGCACAAACAATATAACATAGGATTCTTAATTAACATATTGCAGGAAAAAATCTAATTAGCATTGTTTTATTTTTTCCCTAAAGATTGTGGTATTGTTTGTTATGCTCTAATAGAGCTTTGTAATAATTAGTATGTGCTCAGAGGTGGGTAACTAAGGTAATTTGAAATCTGTCACCAGAGATAAACCTGCAACACAAGATACAAAATTGCAGTAGAGCTGGTAAAATTTTAGTATTATTAAAATTATTAAATTCTGAGGTGTTTATATATGTAATAGGGTTGTGCAGAAAACTGTTTTAAATTCATTTAATTTTTACTCCCAGTAATTGAACAAAGTGCTTTAATTAAAAATTCAACAAGATATTTTAATTTTTCAGTTTCCACAAATTGATTTGTACATGTTGATGATAAGTCACATACCATAGTGAAAGAAACAATTATTGGACAAAAGTTTTGAATTAAAGTCCTTCTCTGTCTATGCTGCTATTGACTGTTTTAGAGTTATGAATGAGAATAGTCAGTATTAACATAAGTGTTAAAATAATTCCTATGATATTTAGTTTTATATTAAGTTGGCATACAAGAAATGAATGTCTGCTTGTTGGCTTACATGAACCTGTAAAATATAGTTTTCGATAGGTAGAGGAAAGGTTTATTGAATGGTTAGGAAACTTCCCAATATACATTTTTTATTCTGGGGCAGAAACTGTGCCATGTGCTTAAATAACCTCCACTTTCTACATACTAAATGGAGAGCCCAAAAAAAGGGGGGAGGGGACAGGATATAACAAGCTCATTTAATTAGACAAACATTTCAAATAAATTAAGGTAAAGTTAGAAATGTTGCAACCGCTGAGGTGCTGGAAAATTGCAGTCTAGTTAAAAAAAAAAAAAAAAAAAAAAAAAGTATAAAAGTAAAATTAATTTTAAAAAATGAATAAGAAGGAATCCTTGTGTTTTTAATTAAGTAAATTACCAATGTTCAATGAGTGGTACAAGTTTAGTCTTAAAGGAAAGCGGAATATTAGTTTTCTTTTCAGAGTAGACTTAAAGCCAAGGGAAACCCAGTATCATTGAGCATTAATAATCCTAGTTAATGCCTAAAGAAAAGAAACACAATAAAACCGTCAATATTATGAAATACACCCTATTCTAGATTTTCTGTGCTACACATGAAGCCTCCATATCCAACTCCAAGCTATAGCACAGTCTTATTATGGATTTTCTTTTACTTTAATTACTTTACATTTTTATTAGAAGAAAAAGAAAACTAGACACTCTAAGATATTCTGTAGTAATACATTTCTTTTAGTACTAACTGAATAAAATAAACCAAACTCTGTACGAGTTTGTATGGCTGTCCTCTAGAGAACTGGTTCAGTTAACTCTCCCTGCCAAGACAATAGCTGTAAAACATGGCTCCTGCCAGTATGACCAATACATTGTAAATCCTATAGAGATTCAGATCAATAAAGATAGGTAGATACCACAGCACTAAATACATAATCGACTGAAATTTTGGCTTTCAGAACTCTCTCGAGGTGTGACTTCTTTATAAACCTTTTCACTGTTTTAACTTCTGCCGTTTTCAGATTGGTGACAACCTAAAGGAGATAAATAGTTTGAATAGCACTGTTGTATTTGTTAAAGTAAACATACTGCATTGAAATGTTTCTCATTCAGTATTTCTCATAGTTAGATCAAAAACGAAATTGGCATATCCAATCTTGAACTAAACCGCTAATGTTTAATTTTCGAAAGGGGCATATGAAAGTTTTTTTAATTTTTTATTGTTATTATAATTTTGCTCGGTACTAATGGAATTATGGTTATTATTATTCATATTTAAGATTAGTAGTAGCATTCTTTTCAGTATTGTTATCCCCCCCCCCCCCCCCCCCCCCCCCCCCCCCCCCCCCCCCCCCCCCCCCCCCCCCCCCCCCCCCCCCCCCCACCCCCCCCCCCCCCCCCCCCCCCCCCCCCCCCCCCCCCCCCCCCCCCCCCCCCCCCCCCCCCCCCCCCCCCCCCCCCCCCCCCCCCCCCCCCCCCCCCCCCCCCCCCCCCCCCCCCCCCCCCCCCCCACCCCCCCCCCCCCCCCCCCCCCCCCCCCCCCCCCCCCCCCCCCCCCCCCCCCCCCCCCCCCCCCCCCCCCCCCCCCCCCCCCCCCCCCCCCCCCCCCCCCCCCCCCCCCCCCCCCCCCCCCCCCCCCCCCCCCCCCCCCCCCCCCCCCCCCCCCCCCCCCCCCCCCCCCCCCCCCCCCCCCCCCCCCTCCCCCCCCCCCCCCCCCCCCCCCCCCCCCCCCCCCCCCCCCCCCCCCCCCCCCCCCCCCCCCCACCCCCCCCCCCCCCCCCCCCCCCCCCCCCCCCCCCCCCCCCCCCCCCCCCCCCCCCCCCCCCCCCCCCCCCCCCCCCCCCCCCCCCCCCCCCCCCCCCCCCCCCCCCCCCCCCCCCCCCCCCCCCCCCCCCCCCCCCCCCCCCCCCCCCCCCCCCCCCCCCCCCCCCCCCCCCCCCCCCCCCCCCCCCCCCCCCCCCCCCCCCCCCCCCCCCCACCCCCCCCCCCCCCCCCCCCCCCCCCCCCCCCCCCCCCCCCCCCCCCCCCCCCCCCCCCCCCCCCCCCCCCCCCCCCCCCCCCCCCACCCCCCCCCCCCCCCCCCCCCCACCCCTCCCCCCCCCCCCCCCCCCCCCCCCCCCCCCCCCACCCCCCCCCCCCACCCCCCCCCCCCCCCCCCCCCCACACCCCCCCCCCCCCCCCCCCCCCCCCCCCCCCCCCCCCCCCCCCCCCCCCCCCCCCCATGAAGTCTGCAAATAACGTGTCTTCTCTTTGTTTTGTTTGTAGATGAATCAGCAGATGGCTGGAATGAATCTGGTTGGTCCCAGTCCCATGATGGGCTTTGGGCAGCCTGCAAACACAATGGGAAACTGGACAGGAAGCACCTCAGGCCAGACTCTCAGTACTCAGCTGTGGAAATGAAATGGCAGAATCTGCTGTACCTGGAATTCCTTGCTCTGCTGAATACAGACTATTTTACTTTATCAATGTACGATTTTCTTGTTTCAAATTGTTAATATTATGGAGTTAGTCCACTCAGTCTGGTGCGTGTATATTGATTGAGTAACTCGCTGGTTAAGTATACAAACTGGCAGCTTGTCCATTTTCACATCACAAACCCATTCTCTTAAAGCATATCAGTGAAAGGCTGCTGGACCAATTACACAGTGTCTAATATATCATTACCAAATCTATAGTGAATAATAGTATTTAAGTGACAAAGCGATATGGCTATCATGTTTGTGAACCCCTCCCTACAAATAATCCTATATAACCTCCAATGGCCCCAAAATTCTGTAGAAGATATTGTATGAACATATGTATGTTAACATCAATAGAAATATATAAATGAATCAGTAAAGATTGTTTTGTTACACATACTATCTCTTCAGTTGAAAAGTCATCCATTTCGCTGTGATGTTTATTGTGCGTGTTACAGAAAAGCGCAGTTAGTAAGCAGAAAATAAACCTGGATGATACAACATTGTAACTCATTTAAAATAAAACTTATAAAGGCTGTGATTTTCAGACCTCCATAGGGTTAGTAAAATACTAAATTTGGTGCAAAAAATATGTAATTGTATAGAATGCAGAGTTCCTACAAATGTAGTTAGGGTCAGTAATTGTATTGCAGTTTCCTCCAGGTTTATTACTATATGTGTTTACATTATAATGGTGCCTAGTACAGATGGTAATATGTGTGTATGTGTTTTTTTTTTTTTTTTTTTTTTCCTGTGCATTAAACAGATAATAGCCATGAACTATTGTGTGATCCTTTTGTCTAATGACTGATTTATTGTTTTGAATACAGAAAATACTGCCAAACATTGCCAGCTTTCTAGAATAATCCAGGTTCTCTGAATTGTTGACCTTCTGGTGTCAAACCACTTTTCTGTAAGGCATCTGACATTTCATTTTCTAGTGGACAAGCTACAGAAGGTGACAGGAAATCCCCCAAAAAGGCCTATCCCATACCCATTTTAAATGGCTTCTGAAAATGTATAAATGTCAGACTTCATTCACAGGACTGAACTGATCCATATCAGAAGACAGTGTTAAATAGAGCTTAGAAGAAGAATACAAAAGCATGCAGGTGGAGACAAAAACACATTGTATTTGGTTCCCAAGTCATCTGATATTCCATCGAGATCGGATAAAGGTCCATCACATGAGTACCTGGTCCTGTTTCATGGAGACAGACTGAAGAAAGCCTGGAAGATCAGCTGTGATAAGCATTTTGTGTTCCAGCCCTCCCTGTGTGCCTTTTGTAATACTACCTTTTATTAAACCTCAATCTGAATGGTGTCCTGGTGATGTTTCGGCTCATTCCCTAGGTTCACTTTTTCAGTTCGAGTGTGCCAAACGAGGACCTTGACAAAGAAAAAAAAAAAAGATCTTGTTAGCTATTCGAAAAGGAAAACTGTAAAAATGTGTTATTAGCTTTTTATTTGCTTTTATGTGTGTTTCATATTAACGTTGGGTTACAACTTCACATCAGTAAAGGTGTAAAATGGATTGAGGCTGGTTGGGTGGCTGTGAGTGGGTGTTTGAAAAACTTTTTTTTTTTTTTTTTTTTTTTTTTTATAAATCAATGTATCGTTCCTATAACCCTACAGAGTTATTGCTTGTTGTCAATGAAGGTTGATGGGTGATGATGGGGGAATGCTACTGCAAAAAAGTAAGTGCATTCTCTGCTCCCTTAGCCTTTTTCAGGATGTGTGTGTTGCACTCATGGCTTTCAAAAACAGACATTCAGTAAATAAGTAAATTAAATATATGGTTCATAAGTGGCTGAATATAAATGGAACCTCCCCCCTATCTGCATTTTTCCAGTATGACATGGTACAGCTTTGAACTCCTTGACAATTTTCACAAGCACAGTGTTTGTGTTGGAATGTCATTTTATTTTAATTGGTTTAACTTGTGCTCGCAGTGTGAGTTCTCTCATTTAATATTCAAGAAGTATTCAATAAATGAAATTGAATTGTGCTGGCATTCCAAGTAGCGAATATAAACTGCTGCTCAAAATATTATTCAATATTCCTTTACATTCTTAGCTAAATCCACCACAACATGGCTCTGATTTGTTTTGCAGCTATGGCCAAAAGTTTTACATCACCTAGAATTTTTGGTTTGCATTATATATGATGTGTGTGTCTACCTAATTTAGATATTTTATTTAACATGTAATCAAATTGACTACTGGAAGCTATAATAGTAGTACAGTATTTCATGTCCCAGTTTTTTGTTAAGTAAATGTAAAACTTTAAAGCGATATGTAATTCAATATGTTAACGTAACATTATTCAACAGTTTTCATTAGACTTCATGAAGCTAAATTAGTTTATTCTATATATATATAGGGTGATGCAAAACTTTTGGCCATAGCTGTACCTACATTTTATTAGAATTGGATCCAGTACCTTGGTACAATTCTGTGCTTTGGGTTCAAGTTCCTCCACTTTTGTTATCTGCTTTAGGAAATCAGATTCCTGCATTCCTGGTTGGGATCCCCGGCGTTTGAACACAGCTTTGGGATTTGCCAGAATAACTTGAATATTCACTGAAAACCCTTTAGAAAAAAACAAAAGAAAATTGTAGAAATACCAAAAAGCACAGCAACTTTTTTTTTTTCATAATAAAAATAATATCAGTTGAAATCCTGACTGCATTGTTTTGACCATAAAGTGATGTGCACAATCTTTGCACACACAACACTGCAAACATCCCTCTGGTGGTAACATAAATTAATTATATTTTTACTGTTGCATTGTTTTATGTCGACTGTAAATTTGCTTAATGGGTTTGCAATTTATTGTATCTATTCAAGAGGAAAAGCAATGTTCTGTAGCTGGTAGGACAGAAAAGTTAGGAGCCTACAGGATGCACTGTATTTCTCTGTGGAAACAATTTGCACCAAAAGTTTATATTGTTGTAATGAGATGTTTGATTACCTGTTTCAAATTTACCAGTACTTTTCAGAATTGGATTATTACTGTGTAACACTGCTGTTGATCTCATTGATTATTTAATAAGACAGAAGGTACATATTTATTCTGCTTCCTCCAAAACAATTGAAGTCATATACCAGAATCCCAGCAGGACAGCCTACTTTTCAACAGTGGCTTATATTGTCAGCAAGGATCGCAAGAAAAAGGAGAACATAAGAGTATTGAATTTATGTCTCAGTGATTGATCTAACCGATGCAAAGTGTTATTCCCTCAGTCTGGGCTTCACAAACCGTTGGAAGCCGGGGAGTTTATTTAGTTCTGGGTGTAAATAGGGCAGACAGGACCCCTACTGGGACAAAGAAGGCACTCTTTACAGCAATTTATTGTCTGAATGGATCATTTCTTACTCAACAAGCAACCATATATCATCATTATACTTATTATTGTTATAGTACCCATATACTGTACAAAAATACAGTATATAAGCTGAATCAATTGGTGTTACCACTTCCTAAAAGGAGTTATGATGTGATATTACCAATCTTCAACACTTTTACTGTCTTTTCCCTTATAGAATAGATAGTACAATTTAAAGACCAAAAAATAAATAAATAAATACTAGGCCATGCAAGTATTACAGGTACAGAAGAAAATCACTCCAGCAAGAAGAAATAGTGGAGATGAGTACAGGTTGTAGCGCATTATGTATTACCTCTTTCTCTGAATTAGAGTACTATTTGCAACTAATGAGACCACAAAGCTAGCACTGGAACACTCCAAACCACAGCAAAACTATAAGTCCAGTGGCTGCTCTTTAAAATCCGAGAACCGTTTCAAGGTTGTTGCAGCAAAACATATTAAAAAAAATATTGAAATGCTTCAGTGGTGCCCCGCACCCCCCATATCCCATATGGAGCTCATTGGCAGCACACATTATTAAACTTCCATTGATCACAGAAAAAGCAGCAGGGGTGAAGGAAGTGCGTCTGTTTTTAAGTTTCACATTGCAAGTACATTATGAACTTGCACAGACCCCACGCAGTGCAAAAAAAATGCCTTCAACTGATGCTCAGTCTTCAAGCCTTTATTAAAAACATTTAAAAGAAACGAGCTTGTGCTGGATTCACTGAAACTCGGGTGTTGTTCTGCCAGCTTTATATAGTGTTTGAAAAGCTCTAGTTCAAAAGATAAAGATAAATATTTATGCACTTTCTTTTCTAAAATACTTGTGTTTTTTTTTTAAAGATAATTGAGTGTTCAGACTTAAAACTGTATATTTCAGAATCCAAAATAGGAAAGAGCTGCTGTAAACTAAAGAAAGATTAATTGTTATCTCCATCTAATTTATTTTTCTTCAGTTTATAACATTTCAACCAGTTTACACATGCTGCTTCCGTATTAAAATAGAATAGCCATGTACTGAAATAAGCCATCTGAGCAAGTAACACAAAATTGTCATTATAGGTTGATTAACAATATTTAGTAATGGCTGCCTTCCAGGTATCCTTGGTCTGTGGTAATGGTAAGGGCAAGTTTTGAAAGCTTGCCATATGTATTTTTATTATGCAAAATTGGTCCGGTGATTAAAGAAAACGGCTTTTAACCTGGAGATCCCCGGTTCAAATCCCAGCTCAGCCACTGACTCACTGTGTGACCTTGAGCGAGTCACTTAACCTAGTGCTCCATCTTTGGAGTGAAACATAAGTGACTCTGCAGCTGATGCATAGTTCACACACCCTAGTCTCTGCAAGTCACCTTGGATAAAGGCGTCTGCTAAATAAACAATTAATAATAATAGTAATAATAATAATACATTAAGAATGTTGTGCATTATAACTTCAAAAAAGGTACAGAATGGTAATTGTATTTTCCTAATACAGATATTAACAATATGAGATGGGTTTATGTTTCAAATTAAGTCTAAAAGCAATCTGAGGTGAACCAAAAACAACTGAATACAAATTGTATGCATTTATAGAGTGCAATTATCAACATAAATGAACACAATGTGAAAGAAAAAAACATGTTTAATGGCTCCCAGAATTTTAGCAATAATTCTCATGGGCTATTAGGGGTAATTATAAAGCCATTAATGGGGCATAAAAGGCCCTGTGGCTGATCCACAGTATAGTCACCCTATATACAATATAATTACACAGTCAATCAAACTGTTTAAAATACTTTATGCATTAATACCAAACATGCTGATTCTGCTGATTACTAAAAGGAAAGCTGGACATATTGCTTCTTTCTGTACTTCAAATCTCAGGAGGCTATATGGCATTAACACTGGTGGGAAAAAGCAGCCCATTTGTCATCTCAGGTTTAAAGATGTGCCCAATGGAAGTTCTGTCCATTTACAGACACTTCCACACAAAATACTCTGTCATCTTGGTCCTCTGTTGTGGACATTTCCATTATTAATGCAATATTACCTAGTCGGGTTACATGTGCTGCAACATTTTTTTTTTTTTTTTTTTTTTTTGTGCTGATGTTACTGTTTAGATTTTCATGAAAAGAAACAATAATTTCATGAATGTGACAGGTGTGAGATAACATCGACAGTGACCTACCTGCCATGTCAATGGCAAAGGGCCTATCTGCTCTCCAGCCTGTGTACCAGCCCACCACTCTGCCTTTTTCCACAAGGGGGCGCTCATACCAACGTCCCCCCACCAGACCCACTGGCCACACTGACACCTTCCGTGTTGAGCGCATCTGTAACCACAGCAAGAAGGACGATTGTGTTACAAATCATGTTTTCTTATAAAATTTTTTGTTAATTGTACTGAATTGTAATACAAGTCTTTCTGGTTGAGAATATTCAATCAACCTAATACTGCACGACTGTATTCATGATGTGCAAATAAAATATTGTAACTGTGGTACCTGACACAGTGCCACCAGGTGGCCAAATACCATAAATGAGGCAAGGGTCTTAAATTGAAAATTATCGATACTTTGATTAGCAATATACAAAAACCACATAGCTTCCATAAGTTTAATAAAAATAAATAAATAAAGTCAACATTGAGTAATGCGTCTGTTTTTATTTTGTCATTTCTTTTTGTAGATTTATACTACCTTCCTGTGTCAGGTTCTATGTAATATAATTCTGTGTAACATACTGTATTGATTTTAGAATAATATTTGTAATGACATCAAATCAAATACCACAGCTACTAAAAAGTTGGCAGTTTTGTGAAATAATACAGTACCTAATTCAGCTGTGAAAAGTTGCATAACTGCAACTGGCCTGTCATATTATTTTAAATATATCCCTTGAAAGCTTGTTTACTGGCACTATATCTCCAAGCTGTAAGCTGTTAATATTTGAAATCATTAAATTTTTAAACGTTTCCAAAATTGATTCAAACTTAGCTATTTGGTATTCTAGCTCCACAAATGATTTTATTCACATGGTATCTATTGTCACTGGCTGTTCCCCTGACTGCATCTATACAGGGTTATGCCTCTGAAGCATTCTGCATGTAAAGGCTTAATGTAACGTGTCTCCCGCAGCAGAACTATGGAACCAGGAGGTGAAAGAGCTTGCCGTTCCCTTTTTGTTCTGACCAAGCAGATGCCAGGCTGCTCCAGGCAGAATTCTCCATTTCCATTTCCCTCTAGGCTGTGTCTCCTTCAGTACTGGATTGAACCTTAGGGCTCCCAATCAAAACGTGAGGTGTGATTTAGGACTGGTTCATCTAAAAGGCTTAAACAACTTCAATGCTCCTTTAATGGGTTATCGCAGTCAGTGGAGGCGTTTGTATGTGGTTAGGGTTTGTGTAAAGTACATATTGTTTTGTCTTTTTTTTAAATTAGTGGGCTGTGGTGCATAGATGTGGTTAGAATACAATTAAGATAAGGGCATATCTAAATATTGAAGGTAAGAGAGAAGGTTAAGGCTAAGGGTATGTTGGGGTGAAAACAATCCTGTGATGGTACCAGGGTATATATTTCTCTCTGGATTAGCTGGCACATTTCGATACTGATATTGTTGAGATGCAAAGCTAAGGACTACGCTATTCGGATGTTGGTTTTTTTTTACTTGTTTTTTTTTTTTGTGATCAGATGAAAGCATCAGAAATAAAAACACAGCCTGTCAAAAATCATATCCATGTTTAAATTAAGAAGTGTGTAAAATAACCTTTGCAATGTATTGTTCTGAAGTAGATAGAAGCCACGACTGTGTACATCATTTAAATAGGGTCTGACATGGGATTTTATATATTTATAAAGATACACACAAACACCAAAGAGACTCACACATGTAGTTTCATAACCTTGGTACACAAAACAGCTCTTTTGTAGTGCTCTAAAAAGCAGCAGCATTAGTTTCACTGCCATCTAAACTGAAACAGATATCTTCTTCTTTTTCAGGTTTGTGAGGAATAAATATGTCTACATGCAATCTATCTGTGATATTCCCCATAGAAAGGCTATAAAAAGAACAATATAAACAATATAAACCTTACATTAACCAAACAGTAGTTTGGCACAGTGCACTGCCAGTAGGCTAGTTTGTACCTCCTGGTTGAGGGTGTAATGTGTACAGTACGAAATGTGCTACATATTGCTTTGTGGAAATGAACAGATGAGAGCCCTTACTGTTATGTTTTGTTTTTGTTTCATTTTTTGCATGAAAAATACTATACTCACTTCAGTGAGGAGAAAAAAATCAATAGGCTACAATCAAGTATGGTAGATCAGGCTGTTCAACAGGCATTCAACAATATGCTGATGAGAAATATAGAAAACAGATAATGAATCTAGAAAGACAGAGGTCACAATCTTTTCTAGATATGATGAGTATGATAATCGCCTAACCACAACATATTGACTGAACACATATCTGCAATAAAAAAATAAATAGAAATCCTCTTTGCTGTGATTAGTATATATTTTTCCTATTTCAGGATGATCGAACTCTAAAAGTATTACTATAGGAAGACAGTTATTTAAAAACGTATAGAAAGTCTGTAGGTATCCATGCTTATTAGTGCTTATTTAAATATTTTTCTAATGTATGGTATAAATGTGGATATTACTTTACATATGAAGCCTGTCTATCTATCTATCTATCTATCTATCTATCTATATTGTTTTTCTTGAATAATAAATAAATGCAATGGATTTAGCATTTAGATGTACGATATTTCTTAAAATAGAAGTAAGATCTATAGTACTTGGTGATATATTTATATAATGTATAAATGCAGTCATAAACAGGATTTAATACGTCAAAATTAAAGCAGGCCTGAATATTCTATCAGAATTGAGCTAGGGGGAAAAAAACTGCTACTGCCATCCTAATGGTGATACTAATGAAAAACTTTCAAAATAACTGCAGCTGTTGATTATTACCTCTGGGATTTAGTCTTTTCATCGCTTGTTATTTACTGAAATCATTTATATGCACTCAATATGGTGTATGTATATCATTAGAGACCTCTGGTTTCCAGATATTAATTAAAAATAAAACAACGAGATTGCTCTAACTACATTCATACCCACTACAATACCTGACACCACATTCTGAGCGAAGAAAAAGATTACATTAAAATTCAATTTCTTTAAGTGCATAGTATTATAAACTAAAACGTTAATAGTCTTTTAAAAGATAAAGCCAACGAAGTCAACACTATGGCTGCTGAAATTGTAAAAGCGGTTTCCAACATCAGAAAAACTTGAAGTCACTGAAATGCAAAGTGCCCCCCCCCCCCATATAGGAGAACAGTTAAAATGGATGAACTACACCTGTTTTGATCAAAGACCCCATAAAAAGTGCATTATGCACGTTTATATTAAACAAGCCATTATCCTACAAGTATGGAATATGAAACACATTTTTGGGGATGCAAATAAATAATAAAGGATGCCACCAAGGCATTGGAAGTTAATGAACAACATTTGTTCGACTGTACTTGTGGGACAGGTTACTTATTATTTTCAAGACAATACTTGCATAAAACAAGGCGATTATCTGTGTAAAGTCAATCACACGTTTAGAATGATGAAATGGTTTTGTGTGGATGATACAGTTGACTATATTGCAAGCACTTCCAGCTTGACTTGTTTTGTAACCTGTTCAATAGCCTAGTCTTCACCCATCCTTGCAAATTGCTTGTCGTCTTTATCCATCCATCTATTAACTTATATGGCCGTCTCTCTCTCTCTCTCTCTCTCTCTCTCTCTCTCTCTCTCTCTCTCTCTCTCTCTCTCTCTCTCTAATAATAATAATAGTATTTTATACGATTTTCTCCTTCCTCTTTGAAAAAAAGTGAAACCATGAAAAAAGTGAGTGTCACTTTAAAAATAAAAATAAATGTTTAGTTTGCTGAAGGAATTCATATTTTACAATAATAATGAAAGCGAAACGTCCAAAACATATATCCATTAATAGCATAATATGACTAACTTTCTGTTAGAAATAACAAACTATGTAACATTGTCTATGTAACAGAGAAATATCAAACATAGTATATATATATATATATATATATATATATATATATATATATATATATATATATATATATATATATATATATATATATATATAGTGGGGGAATGTGTGAGGGTGTGCTTCATTAAGTCTTCAAAAGAAGAGCTCCAGGCTGTAAGTGTTGTCATCATCTGCAAAGAAGACGACCCCGAAGTCCCGAGGGGAACGGTGCTGGCGGAGCCAGCCGAGCCCCGCGTTCCTTTGTTCGGTGGCCCTCGGTAACCCAGCTCGCTTATACCTCCTGGGGGTCAGCACATGCAGGTGTGTGTAAGGGACCCCCGAGCGCTCTAAGAAGCGCGACACGAGCTCCGTTCGCATGTTAGAATCCTCCACCACAATCCAATGGAAACGGGGTACCTGGCGGAAAGTGTTAGCCAAGCGGGTGAGCTCCGCTTTCTGTACCGCCCGACTGTATGTAGGGGTTATGGCATAGATAGTTGGCAAAGACGAGTGATTATTATTGCCATTGTGGGGTGCTCTACCCAGTCGCTGGGAATTCCCCAGTCTTGAGAAATAGGGATGCGCTGGACTCCTGGATGAGGATCTCTTGGTGTCAATGTCTATCATTATAATTACTATCAGAACCCAAGGCAGAAGAATGAAGAACCGACTGTAAAACAGAGATTTCATGGTGCATCTGATCAACAAAAAATTCGACTTGGGTTTATAAATTCTCAAATATTAAAAAAGAAATCCACTACACCAGCGCTGTTTTGCTAATTATTGCTGTACAGTGCATTATCATTATTATTATTATTATTATTATTATTATTATTATTATTATTATTATTATTATTATTATTGCACCTCACACTGCTTAATATTCGGACAAACATGTCCATTAATTAACACCCTTGACAAAAAAAACAGTTTAGTTATTACAGTATTCTAAACGAAAAGGGAGAAATCCGTGCACCATAAATTATTTAAGCGAGCATGTCTTTGTGTAGCCAACTCTACAGTATTTAGCTCAACAGTAGATCCCCCTCCGAATGTGAATGCACATATTCGGCTGTGGTTAACGTGGTGGTCGCCCCATTCACGTTTTCGTGCCCATCCTTTGCAAAGTTTTCAAACACGCTCGCTTCAGTAAAACATACCTCGTATGTTTTCCATATCTTCACACAATTGTCCTCTATCTGTGGAACTGCTCCGAAATGTAGTTTTTTGCTTGTTTGTTTGTTTTTCAATCAAGAAAGACAATGATGTGTCAAAGCCAAAACAAAGTGACACTAACAGGTGAGTTCAACACTGTAGGCAGCATAGCACGGTACAAAGTGTAATCACGGGTCTTCATTATTCACAATATAATACGCCAAGAGACATGGGCAGACTTTAAAAGTATAATAGAATATGTTTAGCTTGTGAGAAATATATAGTTTTTTGTTTTTTTTTTTTTTTTTCTTCAGAATATATATCCTTTACGTTAGTTGCTCCTTGTTATTTGGTGAAGCGTTGTCCTCAAAATGATGTTGCAATATAGTTTCCTGCAAATCTCTAAGCAGCTTGCTCTCAACCCCCGAACGAGGCGAGCATCAATAGAACTGACTGGAGACTGAGAGAGAGAGAGGAGGAATAACGGTGTTGAAGATTTGTTTTGCTGTGCCCTGAAAAAAAACGTCAGTGTCTACAAAGATCTGAGAGAAAAGCTTCGGTGCTGGTTTCACCAGCAGCGCACTCTACAGAGAGGGAGAGAGAGGGAGAAGAAAAGAAGGGGGAGGGGACATTTATAATTTAAAATGTAATTGTACTGTAATTCTTAATATGTATATATTTTTTCTATACAACTGTAAGTCGCCCTGGGTAAGGACGTCTGCTAAGAAACAAATAATAACAATAACGTATATTGGAATCCAATATGATTTTAGGAATGCGTTTTTCACATTGATCAACGAAGAATATAGATTACAGAATAGTGAGTATTTATAAGTATATTAAATCATGTAAATAATGTTTCTAAACAAAATCTGCATCCATCTGACAGAGAGTACAATTATATATATATATAAGTTTGTCATTCCTGTGTAAGGGAGCAGAAAATGGCAAAATATACTCAGTTAAGCAAAGAAAAAAGTAATTGTAATTACTTTAAAAATGAAGGTCAATCAAATCGCAAGAACTTTGCAAGTGTCTGTAACTGCGGTGGCCAAGAATATCAAACGATTTGAAGAAACTGACACTCACGAGGACCGAACAAGGTCAGGCAGGCCAAGGGTGACCTCAAAATCAGAGAACAAGTGATTAACTGCCCCTGAAATACAAGCTCAGCTAAATGCTACTGGAAGTACAGATGTTTCAACATCAACTGTTCAGAGGAGATTGCATAAAGCTGGCCTAACTGGGAGAATTGCTGCAAAAAAAACATTAAGAGTGCAGATTAAGAGGAAGAGACTTGCCTGGGCCAAAAAACACACAAACTGGCCGTTTGAGGAGTGGAAGTCAGTCTTATGGACCGATGAGTCAAAATTTGAAATATTTGGGTCCAACCGCCGAGTATTTGTAAGACGCAGAGAGGGTGAGCGCAGTGTCATGGTCTGGGGTTGCTTTGCTGGTGACAGAGTTGATGATCTTTACCAAGTCCGTGGCAAGCTCAACCATCATGGCTATCATAGCATACTTCAGAGGCATGCCATTCCATTAGGATTATGGCTAGTTGGGCAGACCATCATTCTTCAGCAAAATAATGAACTGAAACACACCTCAAAGTTGTACAAGAACTACCTGGTGAAGAAGGAAAGTGATGGACAACTCAATCTAATGACCTGGCCTGCCCAGTCTCCAGATCTCAATCACATAGAACTTGTATGGGACGAACTGGACAGAAGAGTCAAAGCAAAGCTACCCACAAGTGTCCTACATCTCTGGGAATTGCTGCAGAAGAGCTGGGAAGACATGTCAGGTGATTTCCTACTGAAACTTGTTAACCGAATGCCTCATGTTTGTGAGGCTGTTATTAAGGCAAAGGGTGGCTATTTTGAGGAATCCAAGCTTTTTCAATTTTCAATTTCCTTGAACACTGCTTTGATTCTCCTTATGTTTTGTTTTGTATATTGTAACATGTGTTTTCATTTTCAAGTATTTACAGAAACGTTTACGACGTAAAACATTATGAAAAAAAACCTAGTTTCCAGTAAGTGTACTCAAACTTTTGACTGGTACTGTATGTATTTAGCCCACATAGTCATTCAGATAAACATTTAAAGAAAATTAACAGCACATTTTTGCTAAATGGAGAAACCAAATGTTTAGCCTTTTTTTAAAAACAAAAAGTACAAATATATTATTATATTTTTGATTCTTAACTGTGGCCTTATGTCTTTTTGTCATGCCAATGTTTTTTTTCTCTACATTTTATACATTTGTTGTTGTTTTTTTTAATAATTATTCTTGCTTTCCTGTCACAACCACTTTTTTAAAAACCCACCCACTCCACTTCATCTGTCAGAGGCTCATTGATCACCATTAGAATAAAACAAGGCTGTGTTTCTAGAATAAACTAAAGGAACAGATTTAAACGTGAATATTAAGAAAACTGTAATAACTGCCACATAGTCCTAAAATTGATGAGAAGATAATAATAATATTTAAAAAAAAAAAAAACAATATTTCATTTTGTGAGTTTACCTGTTATAGATCACACATGTCTTTAAAAAACAAAACATGTACATATGGTAGGAATGGTGCAGCAAAAGCGTTCCAATAAATTATATAACTACACTAACTGAAACTTGAGATCACTATAGTGACACTTCTCCAACTGCAATTACAATGCAGTAAAATTAGAATTACAGTAAAAAGGCAATTAGAATGCTGTAAAGTTGCTTCTGGTATTTATTTGCTCTACAGAAGGGTTTAATTAGGGATAACTGCAGATTATTCTTATTCTTATTCTTGTTTACAAAAAGACCTTTAAAGGTAGATCGACAGATAAACAGTGCACTTCTGATCAGCCTTGAAGACACAGCATCCAAAGAGCCCCCTCTTAACTGCCCTTTACAAATCAGCAGTCGATTCTACAAAATCAATATGTTCTCAAGACAAGATGTGCAAGCCGAAAAGACCTACTCGTCTAGTAAGAGCTTTCAATAAAGCCTTATGACAGAAAGATCACAAACATCTAATCATTTCTGGTTTTGCACAAAGTTATGACCAAATTAGAATACTGAAGGCCTACTTCATCACAACATGAAAGCTGCACTCGGGAGATGCCAAAGCATTGAGCACTATATTGCAGCTATTGAAGATAATGCGGCTTTTCATCACAAGCTGGCTGTAAAAATAATTAAAAACTTGTGATGACTTAGATAAACAGGCATTACAAAAACAAGGCTTTGCTGATTTTAAATCAAACTGATAGAATCTAACAGTAGTAGGGCACTCTGTGGGGCAGATGTACTAAGATGGGCCAGTTGCAGTGCCAGCACACCCATATTTGCATTTTCGTTGCGACAGTTCGCAAAGTGTACATTTTGACGTATGTACTTGTCACAGGTCTAATTCTGCAGCATTGCACTAAATCTGATTTACTATAACCACCACTAAAGGATCCCACTGTAACCCAGAACCCAAGCTGTCAACATGCACAGTAAACACCAGACATCCAGGAGGTCAGTTCAACATACACAGTAAACACCAGACACAGAGGAGGTCAGTTCAACATGCACAGTAAACACCAGACAGAGAGGAGGTCAGTTCAACATGCACAGTAAACACCAGACACAGAGGAGGTCAGTTCAACATGCACAGTAAACACCAGACAGAGAGGAAGTCAGTTCAACATGCACAGTAAACACCAGACAGAGAGGAGGTCAGTTCAACATGCACAGTAAACACCAGACACAGAGGAAGTCAGTTCAACATGCACAGTAAACACCAGACACAGAGGAGGTCAGTTCAACATGCACAGTAAACACCAGACAGAGAGGAAGTCAGTTCAACATGCACTGTAAACACCAGACAGAGAGGAAGTCAGTTCAACATGCACAGTAAACACCAGTCACAAAGGAGGTCAGTTCAACATGCACAGTAAACACCAGACACAGAGTACCCTGCTGCTGTACCCCTCAGCAATATGTCCCAAATAAATACATATCTGACAATGAGTAAAATTTTTTGTCAGTGTCATTAATACTGTACCATGTTTTAGAATAACAAACCCCAACAGAATTGTGGTGTTGTACATAGAATAACCACTAGGGAGTGATGCTCAAATTACATTAATAAAATGACATTAATAAAATGGTATAAGGGTGTTCTACTTACTGTAAAAGTGGGATTTGTTTACTTTTCTGCTCTGTGTATATACAATATTTGTTTATGTTGTGTGTGTTACATGCAACAACATCCTAGGAAGTTAATTTATTCATATAGTTTATTTTCTAGTAAGTTTTCAAAATGGTTTCATTAAACCATTCATATTTGGAAGACATATGCCAAGCATTAAGATCATTAGGCACTGATGAAGATGGATTTTCTGTAGAGCGTTACAGATGTACACGAGGTCTTTGGGCCCAGATTGTTGAAAAATGTGGACTTCCAAACACAGAAAAAGAGACGCTTTTTTGTATGACCTTTGGAGACGTTCAAAGCAAACTCAACTTAAGGTGAGTTCTCAAAAAGAGGAATCAGAACCTTCTAATGATACCCAACACCATGTAAAAATAAATAATATGCCGATAGTTTAATTCAGTGACCTAAAAGGACCAACAGAAGAC
The DNA here is from genome assembly GCF_017654505.1 of Polyodon spathula. Classification (NCBI taxonomy): domain Eukaryota; kingdom Metazoa; phylum Chordata; class Actinopteri; order Acipenseriformes; family Polyodontidae; genus Polyodon; species Polyodon spathula. Next base: position 10,147,126 of record NC_054539.1, on the reverse strand, counting down.
CATTACCCAGTATATCTGTTGCAGAAAGATTTATTAACACTATATGAAGTATACACTATGCTGACCAATGTGGACAAAACTAAAGTCACAAATTAACCTCCCATTAATCCAAAACATGGTGAAGTTTATCTCTGTTCATATGCAGAACACAAACAGAAAAGGAATGACTGGCCTTCTGATCAGATTACTTGATTAAATAAAGGAACATGCAACTTGCTTTGGTCAGCACCAAACATATAAAAGATGTACTTTGTGGTGAAAGGTGAAAACAAAAAGTTTAACAAACATGTTTATGAGCTGAATGACAAGTCTGTCCCTTATACTGCCATACAACACACTGCTGTTGAAGGTGCATACATACCAAAGCAACATGGAAATCAAAAGACCAACACATATATATCAGAACATGTCCTGGAGTTTTGGAAAAAATTGCAGACCTGAAAATAAAATCACCTGTTGCCATTTATCAAGATTTGATAAAGGAACAAATTACCTGTGCAGTTGACATACCAGTCACAATACACAATGCCTGGAACAGGTTCACAACAAATGCTTTACAAACCAAAACAAGATTAAGTCATGATGAGCTGTATGCAATTTATGAGATGACAGTGTACACCAGTGACTTCATATGGGACTATGTGTTGGTGCTTGATTTGATGATAACAGTAGGTTTACCAGAAATGATAACAGAGTTACAGTTAATCCTTGATGCATCATCTGAAGTTCCCCTAATGCTTTCATAACTGTGAGACTTTTATATCTCTGCTCTTCTCTTTTGCCATGAAGCATTCAAAGAGGCTCCTGTTTTACCTGTAGGTTTCATGATGCTTCAGCAGAAGACCAAATTCACATATAAGCAGTTCTTCAGAAGAATCTACATGTTAATACCAGAATTAAAACGTCTACAGATTGTAATATGCGCTGACTGTGAGGCAAGTATAGAGAATGCTATTCAGGCTACTATTCCAGAACTCGTAGTTGTGAACTTTCTCAGGCTATTGGATAGCAAGTGACAGGACCAGTGCAACATTAAGTTCAAGGATTTCTCTAAGAAATGGAGCCAGGCAGTTTTGGAGTACAACCAAGAGTTTCTTGAGGGCACAATTCTGAAAAAGAGTGTCAGGTACCATTTGGAAATGTTAGGTGTTTAATGCCCAACTAGTGTGGTAACTACTAATTCCTCTGAAAGGTTCAATGTGGTTCTGAAATGCCTGTCCAGCTGGAAGGAAATTAGAGCAGATGCCATAATTTTATCATTGTTCTAACTCCAAAATGTTTACTTTCATGAGATTCCTAAGGGAAAATGCAATCTGGACAATTACCATCTTACTAAGATGTGCTCTGCATTTAGCTGCAATTTGGAAGAAGTTACATTTCCAGAAGATGTGTTTGATCCTGAACAGACTGTAAATTTTGTTAAGAGTGGTGAGGTTCCAAGTCCCAGGAAGCAACAGTTGTTAATGATGTTCCAAGAAGGAACACTTGTGAAGCAATGACAAAGGTTACTCGTATGCACCACAGAGTATCACTGGATGCAGTGGCACAAAGCTTCTTCCTGACAGGAGAGTGCTACCATATATTTGCAGCCAAACAATCTTTGGGTATGGAGGTTCTAAGAAAACACTTCGCTTGAGTCTGTCACAACTGAAGAGGAAAAGAAGAGGAAATGCATGCTCTGGAAGGAAGAAACCAAGAAGAAAGGATAACATTGAAGTGACACCTGCACCACACTCCCTGGAAAGTCAGAATTTCAGCATTTTGACAAACAGGAGTCACAGTAAAGTAAATACAGTACATCTTTTTCCTGTGTTCCCAAACAAAAGATTATACTCTCTGATGTACCTGAAGAAGTGGACATACAGACATCTACACCAACAGAAAAAAAGTGTTTGAGAGTAATATTAGTCATATTAACCTTCCACCTTCTGAGGAAAATGCATGCAATACTGTGCCATGGAAAGATGTGCATCCTTTAGAAATTCATGGTACATTGGATGAGGTGGTGAAGAAGATTAAAGGTGTTATATTGAGAAAGTGTGACCTCCTTAGTTTGAGAGGACAGAACTGGCTTCAAGGAAGGGTTAATACCAGCACGTGAAGACCTACCCGAAAAAAATAGGTATGATGTTAAAATGGTGTGTCTGAGTACTGATTTGTTTCAAGCTCTAAAAGATCAGGGAATAACCCAAAGGATACGCAACTATGTTACAAAGCAGAATCTCTAATTTATTGTAGCTAGACAAAGAATAATTTTGAACAGAAAAGTGCAAACCGATTACGCTGTGAAGGTGCAGAATTATTTGTACAGAAGTAAAAGCAGGTATGCAGAAGGTATCGACCCCAATGCTAGCCGACACATGCAATGGTATAGCTGTGCCCAAATCGTGTGGAGAAAAAAAAAGTGCACTGTATGCAGGTATGTGATTTAGGTGAACACTTCCTTCTTTGATATTCTGTGCTGTTGTGATTGTAAACCTAGTTTCCTTTATTTATTTATATTACCATGTTTCAATTATGTGTGTATGAATGCAGTTATGTCTTTTTTTATCGTTTGCATAGTAAGTTATGACCAGTTATGACCAGCTTTTGCATGGTTTTTATGGCTATAGGCTACACATATTTTCAATGTCCTATTACTTATTTTGTTTGTACAGTTTTATTTAATCATAATATAACTGTATATAGACACATTTCTGTTCAAAACTTGTTTTTCTTGATTTCTTTAAAGCAGTCGGCTGGTAAATGTGTGTTTTAGTATATTAATGCATTTATTTTACTTTTAGTCTTACTTATTTACAGTTTTGGATGTGTAGTATTGCACATACATGTTCCTGTACCTTGTGCTGACAGTTAGCTTTAAGACCAATCTTGGCTCGTAACACCTGTTTTCCATTAGTGCTATCAAGCACGCAGTTTAAGGTGTGCTTCATGGTTAGCCTCATTAGTGCTCTCATGCCACTTCATTTGAATACATCACCATGCATTTTGCATATTCAGCAGATGCTAATGTACCCATCGTGTTATTTTTAAGGCATGCTGCTAACTCACATTTTATGGTTTAAGTTGCGCTTTATCGTGGTTGATAAATACGGGATTATCTAGCACAAGCCTTATCCTTGGATAACACGCATCTTATCACATAAGAACCTCTAATAAATGAGGCCTACAGTCTCTTATATTGACTTAAATGATCACATAATGTAATTTAAGTGACCATGAGTTTTTGGTCTGAAAGTGTAAATAGGGAAAGCAATAACTATATATTTTCTAATGCAAATGGGGCATATATGGGGCAGGGATATGTCAATTTGTCCTGAAATGGTTGTATCTGAATAATAAATAAGTGATCAAGAAGATTTAGTTCTCATTTTAAATGACATCCATCAAGGTAATAGAAATAACAAAGTTTTGCCACCAATTTCAGATGGGCTCAACCACACATTCAACTTGTAAAGGTGCCAACAGATATTTGGTACAGGATAAAAGCAGATCACTTTATACTGTAGAAATCAACATATTAAAGGGACTTTTATCTTCACAACGTGTCATTAATGTTTATGCAATAGCAGTTTGGTTAGTTACATATTAGCTAGATATTTAATGCATTGCACAACTTAAAGAAGCAATACCTATACATTAGTCCCTTTATACAATATTCACGACTGTAATATCGTTCCTTCAAATACAATATAAATAAATCATGAAACAAAAATACTATTGCAGTTCTGTTTCTTAAATATAGTACATTATACTGCATTGTTAAATTAAAAGAGAAGACTGTCATTTCCACAACAGAGTCGGACATAAATGTGCTGTCATAACTTATACTTAGTATTTGATTACTCATCTAAAGTCTGCCATCTGGATATTATGAATTTATGAGTATTGAATAATGAAGGTTGTCACACCTATAAAACCAGATGTTACAGGCCAGTGATTATACTGTAGATTGCAATAATCTCCTAATGAAGTGCTAAGAAAATATTTATCAACAACTAAAATTGTTGGGGATGCTCCTTGTTGACAGTCTTGTGGGATTATAATGTGTTTATGTGCCGAATGCAGAACACAGATAGCATTCAGAATAGTTGTTTTCTTTACTGTCTTGTCTTGAAGTGTGATACATCTGCTTTTGTGCCAGGATAATCTATTTGTAATGGCAGGCAATGAGGCTCATTATTTTTACAGTTCTCATTTAGTTCCAGATTACTGAAATAATTGGATAGTCTTTTAATAGGTTCAGCTCAGTGATATCAATTTGAATACATAATGAAGAAAAAACATTTGATCATCAAAACATCAACATCATTTACAACCTTGTGGTATTAATACTATCCATTTTGCTGTCTGCAGGACTGTTTAAACTGTTTTTTCTAGTCATTTCATCAGGGTTTTAGAAAAACATTGCAATGCCTTATGTGGAGATATTAAAGCATAGCATATTCCTTTTTGTGTCCTTGCGGTGGGTTTTTGTGGGGTATGTTAACACAGTTATACACAGTGACAGTGTTGTTATACTTGATGGTCTGTTAAATGACTGTGAATGATGCATTGGTTCTTATTAATAACTTACATGCAATCTTAACAGGGAAATAAGGAAAAATAACAGGTATCTGGCATAGTCTAAATGGATTAATATATGCATAAACTGTACTGCACTGTAGATATCTTATAACTTAGTCCAGTGAAAACTGCTAAATAACTGATTAATTGAATCGACCATATATTGAAATGAAGAATTGCATTCCCTTTGCACGTCAGCCAATACAAAACATATCAATTAACTGAATTAACTGCTTTAGTAATCAAAATGAAGGTGTACAAACACGATCACATTGAGGGGGTTACCAGGTATCATCGTTGTTAATTAAACAACACTGTAAAAAAAACTCTGAATGTGTTTGTACAAAGTACTTGAATGATGATGTATTGAATAAGATCTCTATTGTGAGCACTATCATGGCTTAAAAGAAAAGCCTGTACAATTACAGAACAAAACATGAAGGTTACCAAACAATGGATTAGTCAGGCAATATTTGCAACTGAGTCCTTACCAAAAAATATGGAGGTGTATTCAAATGATCTAAACAGTGCTGGGTCGTAATACTGCCATCATGGGAATCATTAAAAATCATACATTTTAAGACAGCTAACACCTCCCACAATGCAAGTCTGTTTCTGTTATGGAATTATTTTATTAGTTACAATTGCTTTAATTTATTTAATTTTAGTTTATTGCAGTTTAAAAAAAAAAAAATCGTCCATGTATTTTTGTCTTGTAAGAATAGCTTAAAATTTTCCCGCAGGGCTAATATTTTAAACACCTGGCTTAAGTGTCTTAACAACCCATGTGAATCTATTTAAAACGCCATTGTTTGCATCACAAAAATCATCTTGTATTTCTATACAATACGCCTTCCAATCCCCCTAACAAAGAGCTGAGAAAGGAATGGAGTGCATTGGCTTAGTGATACTGAATGTTTTGTTGCAGTTGAATAACCTAGGGAGGATTTCAATACATATAATAGGCACAGGCTGTTAACACAACGCTGTTTACAAATCTAGATTCATTAAATCCTCTCTTTGAACGCAACCCAACATCATTTAGGGAAACTGGCACATACATATTTATTAGTTTCAAATCTGTCACTGACTGAGTTTAAATGCTGCATATATTTACACCATGCAAACAGTGCTGATAGATGGCTGTAGCATGTTAAGCATCCAAGATGGCTTAGGAGTATGCATGAGTTAAGGTAGCATCAGAACCAGTAAGTGGCATATTGATGTCAAAAGGCAGCGATACATGCAGCGTTGATAGTAAAGAGTAATAACCCATTCTTTACAAGCCACTTCATTAACTCATATTAGCTTTATTAAGAATATTACTATTTCCCTTTCAATTGTGGCATTAATGTTTTTCTTAACTGTGTTATGAATTTAAGATATGCAATTATGTCCAATGCAATTCTAAAGATAAACTGCTACCTCTTGGTGCATATACTCTGGGTAACATGGTCTGCAGCTACAAGTGATTGGGCAACAGGAAGCAGCGGCAACTTTTCACCTATAGCATTGTCTTTGAAATATATTCCCATCCCAAATTGAAGTATAATACAATACAAAAGATATTCAACAGAAGTCAAGAGGACGGTGATTATGTTATGTATATGAAACCTTGATTAACACACCTTTAAACACTTCAGGCCCCCTTCAATGGATATTACAGTTGTTTGAAAATTCAGTGTGTCCAAATGTGTTATGCTCAATTTTAATTTCACCACGCCGCTGCAATCCACTTACTGATCTAAGAGGATTGAAGAGCAAAGGCGACCTCTGTTCCCACTGAGACGCTGATAGTCTTTTTCTCCCGTCGAACCAGGCAGCTGAACCCTGGAGCTGAAGCTGCTCCAGGCAGCAGTTGGAGCATGACTATATTAACAACTTTAATCTTACAGCTTAAATTTCCACAAGCTTGACTAGTTTCTGATGAAGCAGAGAGCACAGAGGCCTAAATATATTGAAGAATGTAGAATCATTATTACTAGTAAACAAGTCCCCAGGAATCACATTTTAATAGCACTCATATCAAAGTTTACTGCTTTTCCCCATGGCTTTTATTATGCAATCCCTATAACCATGATCTACCACGCTTTCACAGTGATTCCATGCGCATTGGTATAGGCTATGCTTATCCATAGCACAGTATGCGTAAAGGGAAACTTTAGTTTTATCAGATATATTTTCCTATTTGGTTTTCTACATGTTTAATATTCGATTGCAGTATGTTTGTTGTGTATGATTCTGTATTGCTGTTTATGCTTAGATAATTAGATAATTAATTACTAAGTTGGGTGAATAGCACAGCAGTAAAAGACAAAAACCTTTTTCAGGGAACACAAATAATATACAATGCCAAAAATAGCTGAAATGGTTGTGTTTTAAAATAACTAGGCTTCCATTTAGATGTACTGTAGTTGATTTTGTTGGTAGGGTACTATATTTTCAACAGTAGTAGTATTTTAATTCACTTGCCAAAAAAAGACGAATGGACACGTAAACTGTAATGCACTACACTACTCCCACGGTATAACGCTGGTCTCGGGAGAACACATGGGCATTATAACCGAAGAGCGTTATAAACGGGGGAGGGGGTGTGTGATTATTCCGTGAATTAACCATGCATAAAGCACAATGTTATCAACGCTATATATTTACAAAAAAAGTCAACATTCCCACTCGTGGATCATTTTAATTACAAGTTTTTAAACTAAAACTAGCCTGGTTCGGGAGAGGGGAAGAGGGAAAGGGCTCGCCCCAGGTTCGGCTTCCGTAGCGGGGATGAAGCGGAAGCGCTTCTTCTCCTGGAGAAAGCCGCAGCTTCTCTCACAGCAAAGAAGTGAATACATTAAGAAAGATAACAACATAATAGGTAGAATATTTATTCAGTCATAAAACAAATGCTGAATAAGATGCCTGTGTTATAAAGTGCCAGCGCAACTTTTCTTCAGTTCAGATACTGTATCAAAAGGGAGAGACAGAAACTGGTTAGACTGAGAAGTTGTTTACAGTTTGAACAACATCGGTACTGTATTTACTGTAGAAATATTGCATGAATCACTAGTATAGAGAACTGGTAGGAGCGTTACATCTGAGGCGCGTTATAATCAAGAGCCTTATAGTGAGGGAGCACTGTACATATTTTTAAAATCTGGTACATATTGTATCAGTGTGTAAAACTCCCAATTAACGACAAAACAGCAAAATAAAATCAAAATGTTACCCATGCACAGAACTGCTTAAAACATAAAAGGCAATGCAATTTAGTAAAATATTTAACAATAACAACAACATCAGTTTCCAGAATTAAAACAGTATCCAAAGTCAGTATTCAAAATTGCAGAATATAGTGCTCGATAAGGCCCTAATGTTACAGTTCACTTTCAAATCAAAATGCACAAAACCAACTAAAGATCTCAGATTATTTTAAAAAATGCATCACAGTATTGTAATAAAACCCCTTCCCAAGGCAGAGTAGTGTACTAACTGAATTTATAGAGAGTAGCGTACAGCTGCCACACTACCTTTGATTACCCGGGAAGGTCCAGAAATAATCGATTGCTGGAAGCTCAGTCTATACAATAAAAGAAACATCAAGAAATAGGACTAGTATAAAACAATAATCCTGTATTTATTGACAAGTGAAAAAGAGAACATTAAAAAAATCAACATATATAAAATTACTGTATGCTTAGAGACAAGATCAACAGCAATCACCATTAATAATTAAGACATGTTACCTAGCTAGAGTCAATAAGGCTGCATATAACTGAATTGACTACAGTTAACATAAATATATAAAACTATCTATAAATGCACACAGCAAACAATAAAGCACATCTTTTAAATCAGTTTGGAAATACACGCAACAAACAATAAAGTGAATCCTTCAAATCAACACAATGCAAAATCAAAACACTCATTAATATAAAAACATCAGTGTAAATTCTAATTTGAAAGCTCTGTGGAGTACGCTCAGGTGCCAACAAAATGTGAAAACTTTGCAGGGGGGTGAATAGTTCTGCAAACCACTGTACATATATATATATATATATATATACACACACACACACACACACACACACACACACACACACACACACACACACACACACACACACACACACACACACACACACACACATTTCCCTTTGATTTACACAATCTACTCAACACTTTGAAGAGGCAAGATAATTTTTATTGTGAAACAACAGTTAATGAAAAAAAAAAAAAGAAATGTCTTGGTTAGATAAGTATTCATTCACCCCCTGAGTCAATATTTGGTAGAACCACCTTTGGCAGCAATTACAGCTGTGAGTCTTTTGGGGTAAGTCTCTACCAGGTTTGCACATCTGGATCATGCAATATTCGCCCATTCTTCTTGGCAAAATTGTCCAAGCTCTGTCAAGTTGGATGGGGATCATTGGTGGACAGCAATTGTCTTGCCACAGATTCTCAGTTGGATTTAAATCCGGGCTTTGACTGGGCCACTCTAGGACATTCACTTTCTTGTTTTTAAGCCACTCCAGTGTCGCTTTAGTTGTGTGCTTGGGGTCATTGTTCTGCTGAATGGTGAATCTCTGTCCCAGTACTAGGTCTTTTGCAGACTGAAGCAGGTTTTCCTCAAGGATTTGCTTGTATTTAGCTCCATCCATTTTGCCCTCTACCCTGACAAGCTTCCCAGTCCCTGCTAATGAAAAGCATCCCCATAGCATGATGCTGCCACCATCATGCTTCACAGTAGGGATGGTGTTACCTGGGTGATGTGCTGTGTTTGGTTTGCGCCAGACATAACGCTTTGAATTTAGGACAAACAACATTTTACATGTGCTTTTTTTCCCCACTCTCCCATACAGGCCAGATTTGTGTAGTACCTTAGCTATTGTTGACACATGTACAGTTTCTCCCATCTCAGCCATGGAATTCTGTAGTCTTTCAGAGTTGTTATTGATCTCTTGGTGCCCTTCTTACCTTGCTGCTCAGTTTAGCAGGACAGCCTGCTCTAAGCAGATTCTGGGTGGTGCCGTATACTTACACTTCTTAATGATCTACTTGACTGTGCTCCAAGGGATATTCAATGCCTCTGAAATCTTTTGATACCCCTCCCCTGATCTGTGCTTTTCCACAACTTTATCCTGGTGTTGTTTTGAAAGCTCTTTGGTCTTCATGGTAGTATATTGATTTGAATGCACTACCCAACTGTGGGACCTCTCAGAGACAGGTGTATTTAATCTGAAATCACGTGAACCACTTTTACTGCACACAGATGGTCTCCATTTAACTTACTGTGTGAATTCTGAAGGCACTTGAATGCACCTGAGGGGGTTAATACTTATCAACTGAAGACTTTTCAGGTTTGTATTTTTTAATTGCTTTGTTTTCTCACCCCACCTCCTTCCATTTTTTTCACACATTGAAAGTGTTGAGTAGGTTATGTAAATCAAAAAATCCCATCTAATCAAGATTTCAGGTTGTAACACAACAAACTTGGGGGGAAGTGAATACTTCCTATAGGCACTGTGTGTGTGTATCCTATATGTATATGTATATATATATATATATATATATATATATATATATATATATATATATATATATATATATATATATTGTGGGTCTTTAAAATAAGAATTATGTACACAATGAAGGGGACTGACGTGTATCTGAGTGTCGTATATCCCAGTGCTGACTGGGAAATGTGATGATATATCCCTTTAAGTCTCAATGTCTACATCACTGTGATACACAGCAAATTTTATTAGAAATACTTTGTTAGTGATATGGTGTTCTGCTCTCCACATAAACGCACATGCTGTGATCTGTTAGGTTGCCATTTGTTTCTATTTTAAAGATAGTACAGTATACTTGACGTCAATAGCGCCCCCGTGCCTGAAAAAATGAACCATTTCTGAAGCATCTGCCGTTTGATGATTTTGTGAAGAGAACAAAAGTACTTTGCCTCCTTGTTATTCTGCTCCTACCCCCGACCCTTAGGCTGAGATCTCCCGCAGCAGATTAGCTCCATCACTGACCATAAACTAGCGATCTTCCCTGGAAGTTTACAGCCGCTGTAATTAGCACAAAAGCAATGTGTCAACGTCCACAGTTGCTGCAGCGAATTCGATATATATATATATATATATCTATATATATATATATATATATATATATATGACTATATATATATATATATATATTGATATGTTAAATTTAAGATCAAACAGATATTGATATATGACTACTTAAATTTAAAATTTATTTCAAATAAAATCATAAACAATTAGTATTTGTTATGATTAAACCCTAAAATTGTCTTTATGAACAGAATATATAAAAAATACAAGTGTTAGAGTTATTTTCAGACAGTTTTAAAATACTGCCCGTCGCAAAAATTTATGATAAATTATTATTGTATTTAAAAAAATATATATATATATCAAATACTTTCAAATTAACAGTTTTCCCCCACCCCATTAAAATGACACTGTTAAATAAACTCGTTATGATGACAGCGTATCACGTTCTCAATGTAGTTGACGTGCTCGCCACGTACTGTTTGAGGCGCGTTTTCTTTCTAGAAATCCTTGCTGACATTCGTGTTCAGATTAACTTCATTAGATGGCTTGTTTTACCGTTTTCTCATTTTGCTCAGGTCGTTATCATTAATGTGTTTTCGCGTGAGCACTGTACAAAGTAGCAAAGAGACCATTTAAATGCAGGATATTTACAACCTACAGAGGCTTACTCGAACTCCCCAGAGCATCTGCGCACCACAAAATGATAAGAACTTAATTAAACACCTATTGTCGGGCTGTGAACATTGTTCTCGCATGACAGGGACTGCGGAACTGATCTGACTGCGTCCGAGTGGGGAGCCAGTGTACTGCGATACAGCAATGCAGTACAGTGTGCTTTACTTTCACGTCACTCCTAAGTCGCATATAAAAAGACAAATGCAATAGGTAGTTGGAGATATGTAAAAGCTACTGGTTTTGGTATAGAAACAGTGCAATGTGGATAAATATATTACTTTGTTATATTTTACTATTTTATACATCTTATATAATTTATAGAAATCTTATTTTTAGTCTGGGGACTGTATAACAGCATGCATATCTCACATTCATACAATGAATCTTGTGCATAATAGTGTCCGTTCTATTTTATATTGTCACACTATGTGAAGCATTTATTTCCTTAAAAGTATCCCCTTTGCCTTTAATCGCTCCCCTTTTCCCAGAGCTACCCTGACAGCTTGCTTTATATTTTAGATGCTGGCAACAGAGCTGCTCTTACAGACAATTCTATATTCCTACTCAGTTTAGCTGAAAACAAGTCTTGTATCTGTGGTGGCCACACCAAACTATAAAACAGAAAGGGTCCTTTGAAAACCTTGCTGGGTACTTTGTGTTGATAGAGTTAGAACAGAGGCTAAGTGACAGAAGCATTCAATTACAGCACCAAATACCAAACCACCATATAAAGACAAAGGAACTAATAGCATAAAAGTGCCTCAGTGTATCCTGAATTAACCTACCACCAAAGGCACTGCCATTTATAGCCAACAGATAGACATCTACTCCCTCTTGCTTGCATGCTACCCTCTTTCCCTTAGCAGATTGCTCACTGCTGTGAAAGTAAGTGTAATACTGTATTATCCTCCCACTTTATTAGCGTTTGATTAAGGCCTTCCAGCTGACCTGGTTGCCTAGGGAACAGCTACCCCCACACATACAGTACAGCAAGTCAAATTATTCATGACATGTTGGGTAACACAACATGCAGCTGTGGTCAAAAGTTATACATAACCTAGAATGTTAGGACTGAGATATCATTTAAAAAAAGGCCTGGATGAGTGGAAGAGAGGATTTGTTGCCAGTTACTACACAAAAGAGAAGAGCCTCTGCCTCAGCTCAGTCAAACGGCTGGTGCCACCCTCACCATGGTACGTCTGCTGGTCTGGTGCCAACATCCTGGGTTCTTACCTGGGAGAGATGGCATTTCAAAGACATCAGAATCTAGTAATGTGGGAAAGCTGCTGCTTAGTTTTAAAGATGACATTTGTAAAATACATTTTTCATGGAGCTTGTTTTTTTTTTCTTTTAAGCTAGCACTGCATATACCATTCCCATACTAACTGTAAGCATTCTAATATACCATATATTGCCCAATTCCTAAAAAATATATTTAATACCTTTGTAATAGTGTTTGTTCCCATCGAAAATGAGACCATGTTGATATGAATTAGACACTGGTAGTATAAAAGTTAACAATTAATCCAGCTGTTAAGATTTTTAAAAACAATGTGCATTAATAAAAAAAGGTTCATTAAAAATAATACCAAAATACTCTTCTGGAGTATCTGATAGATCATTTTAATGAACGATAATAATATTGTATATGAGGCAATGTTCAAACATCTTTTTAAAATGAAAACTATATATATATACACACACACACACACACACACACACATATATATATATATATATATATATATATATATATATATATATATATATATATATATATATATATATATATATTATATTCCTTGTCGTCTCGTATGAAAATAATGTTATTAATCTTTACAAATACAGATCTGTCCGAGAGCTTACTTCTATATTATGTCCTCAGTACGAATTAAGGGATTACAGTTACAGTTTTTTAATGAGGCTTCCAACTGCAATGACATAAAGTTGTTGTCCAGCTTTCACCTGACCCGTCAAAATGAACACTGTAGTGTTAACTACATTCATGCAGTTCTATCCTTCTGTGCACTCTCAAAGGTAAGACGTTGTCTAGATTCCCCAAAGGTAGTTTTACTATTTCACTCCCTCTTTGAAACCATGCTTAGAAAATGCAGCAACTACCTGGAAGTAGGGCACACAAACTCAGCTTTCACTTGTCATGAACTGTGACCTAGATGAAGAAATAAGCGTGAATGTTTCTTTTCGATGTCATAATCACTGACTTTCCTGACCTTCCTGTGTTTGAGCAGAACAGCTGTTAGAAGAGGAAAGGCTAGATTGCAATTACAAGAAATCATGAAAAAATAGAACATATTTCAAAGCTAGAGCTTCCTATAGAAATAGAAAGTGAAAGATTGTGGCTAGAACAAGCTATGTGCACCAGAACACACCCCATGTCCAGTTCAAGTTTAATTCCTGACTTTGAGTTAGCATTTTGAAAGGAGCACCGAGAAAAGCCTGTATTAAGCAGAGCCTAATATATAAGAATTTGAGTCAGCATGTGGAAAGATGAATTTAAGCAGGAATAGAAGCAGAGATTAAATGCTAGCATAACAGGTGATCCACAAGCAGCTGAGAGCAACCAGACCTTGAGAGCTTCAAAGCATAGGGTAGAGATTTCAATCTTTGAACCTGCAAGAGGTACTGACTTCTTGATATATGTAAGTGTTGAACTCACTTCTGTTCTTTTAATAAACTTTTAATTGTTGAACTTACTCTCTTTGTTGAAAGATTGTTATTTTGCTTCAATGCTTAATTGAAATTGCTTTCAAAACTCCACGTGGGAGAATAACAATAAAGCTTATTTCCTTGCTTCAAAGACTTGACTAATTTTGTCATTTGTTCTGAACTGAGTGGCTTCTTAAAATATCTTGCAGCTTTAGAATCCACCTAAAGCTCATTGCCTGTGGACCTTTAGGGTTCAGAGCATGACACACTAAATGAAAACGGATGTTTGCTGTAACTTCTTTCATAACTACACGTCGGACCTATTAGTGAATTTAACGTATGATTTATGGAATTGTTTCACAGTTGAGAGTGCAAAGAGTGATTACTAAGGCAAATACTTCAAATAATTAAGTCTTTAATGTAACTGTATGGTCAATAGCAAATCTTACCACTGTGCTACATGCCTGTTTGATAGTTTGATATACCGAATATTGGAGCAACACAAGACATAGTATAATCAGTATATGATTTTGTTGATGATGTCTGTCTTAGAGGACAGTCTGAAGTTTAAACAGCTCCTTCCTGATGCCTTGTCACTTCTTGAGCTGAAGGTAGGGTTCACCCTCATGATCTGAGTGAGGTTGGAAGTATGGGGTGGCAGGTGAGGCTAAGCTGTTACTGTATGTTGAAATCTGTGTTGACTGCCTCCGCTTTTTCTGCTTTACCCCTTACTCCCACTCCGTCTCTTTGAATCTTTTCTAATTTCATGCATCCTGCTTCTGATTGTAGGATACAGCAGGAGCTCACTGATTAGTGAATGTACCTATTTTGTCTTTCCGTTTTGTGAAAATATACACAATACATCAGGTGGTATTAATGACCATAATTACTGACTATGCAAAACCATTAAGAAGTTTTCAAGAAAAATATAGGGGATTGGATGAACAACAATAATAATAATAATAATAATAATAATAATAATAATAATAATAATAAAGCAACACATTCTCCATTTATAAATTTCTGTAAATGGAGACACTCTTAAAAACCTTATCGGAATGACACCCCTAGCAAAAATCACTTCCTGGAAGCTTAAAATTACAAACACAATTTAGTTTAAATTAAAACCGAAGATTAATTGTACTTGAGCATCAATGAGTTTCTTATAGTTGTATTTCTGTGATATATATAAAAGCTGTTGCAAGTAAGTCACAATCGGCAAGATAGAAGATCTGACAGACTTTAATGGTGGGCTGAAAGTGGGCTGGTGTTTAAAGAAATATTTTTGATGTTTCACTATGAAATGAGGACTCTATGGCCATTCTCAAGAACAGACTGCAGATTTCCACCCCCAATTTACCTGAAGGAATTAGAGGTGGTGACAATGGATAATGTTCACATATCCTTTCTAATGCAATTCATTTTATATGATTTTTAATTACCTTCATAGCCATAAGAGGGCATTAAGAATCACCAATGAAAAAAAAGAAAAGTAATTTGGAAGGAATCAGCTTACAGTAAGTAAAAAATTAATCAGGGTAGCTGGGTGGTCTGAGATATTATAATCAGGTTCCAGTTCTGCCCTGTAGGCATGGGTTCAAATCTCAAGTGAAAATGCTCATAAAAGGTATATATTTAAAGTTTACTGTGATTGGATTTCTGACATAGATTCTGATAGCCTCACAGCTCAAATCTGAAAACTCATGACTTCACTAGAGGATGGTGTCAGAGCTGATATTGATCAGCCATCAGCTATCCGGGGGAATGGATGATCACATATTGCATTTCACCAGGGTGTGATATTAAAGATTAATTATTAGATTCCTGGAATATGAACAAAAATACAGATACATATTGTGACACTTGCGAGTCACATGGTACTAAAGGTCCCTTTCTCTGGGAAATTGTTGCACCCTTTCACAATACCTGGACCATCCATTAATATTCAAATTTAAAATTCCTTTATAATGTGCATGATTATTAATCATTGAAACTGTTTTTATAGGAATGGAGTAGTCAATGGATTCTGAAATAAAAGAGACTAGTTGCTCTGTTGTAAAAAGGTATTGCCGTTACCACAAAGGATTACAGTCCTGTTAATAAAAAGACGATTCAGATTGGTCCATCTCAGGTCACAAATGAGCCAGTCTGAAGCAGTCATCTCTGGGAATTTCATACTGACCATCTGGTGATGAAATACTCTATAACAAGGAGTTTTTTTGTTGCAAAACATTCTGGAGGATTGCTGCATAGAAATCAGATGGGAAAGGGTTAATTGGTTATTCAGCTGTTCTTTTTAGAACATTATTTGTTTATTTATTTATTATTATTTATTAATTAACACTTGAGATATACATTTCATTTCAAACAGGTCCTGGCAAAAGAAAGCAGCAAAAAATAACAACATTATAAGATTAGAAAAATCATAAAAATCAATGGCAAAAAGGGACAAGCTGTTCAAACAGGACAATAAAGCAGTTAAAGCAAATAGATATGAACTCATTTCTGTATTTTGTACAGCTCTTTTTAAGTGTTCAGCTAGAGTTTTTTTCAAAATACATTTATCTTTTTGTGTGTGTGGTGTGTGAAATACTTATGCCATAATATATGTTTGCCAACACTATCCCAGTTAATTTCAGAACTTTGGCAGGTCTGTCAAATAAATGTACTACTCTATATGTTATCCTCTATATCACTTATTATAACATATTTCTGTCATTTTATTTGTGAAATAATTGTTATATAGTTGTCAACACTATCCCTGTGAATTTCAGTCAGATACAGCAGTCAATACATTTACAACTATACATTTAATCAACTTATTTACTTACTAATTCTACTCCATTTATCTTTTTTTTGTATTTTCCTTTTTTATAAGTATTTGTTTTCTTACAGCAATCAATTAAACAAACCTCACATTGAAGTTTACTTAATTGCTGTATGCTGGACAGTACTGTAACAGTTAATTTCAGAACTCTTTGATAAATTTATGAAATACAGTAACCTTTACCTGGATATTACCTATATTGAAAAAATTACTGCTAGTCAACTAATCAAAATGAAAATGTTCCAAGTCTTTAGAAATTGATGATTAAGAGTTAACTGTAAAACCTGCTGGATTGTGGCTGTTCAGGACCAGGGTGACAAAATGTTGTTGCTGCATTTTCGTCAGGTGAAACTGGAGGAAGTGGTGTGTAACTGCACCACAAAGACAGACTGATTTGCGAAAGCCAGAAAAAAAGCGAAATTGTAACTTGATGGGCTTTGTATCAAAAAACTGGTGACGAAGTCAGAAATTGTGTGTGACAAGTGTGTGTGAAAGTAAGTGGTTGTGGGAAGTGTTATATATATATATATATATATATATATATATATATATATATATATATATATATATATATATGCAATTTGTAAGAAATAACTTTTCCAGGGATTTAAAGTTACATAGAAAATATTCTATTATTATTATTATTATTATTATTATTATTATTATTATTATTATTTTTTTTTTTTTTTTACATTTAACCTGAGGTATCTCTCTCAATTGAACAGATATCTACAAACATGTAACGTTACTGAAAACTGTGTCCTGAAAAAAAAAAATAAAAAATATATATAATATTATATATATATATATATTATATATATATATATTCTATATATATATATATATATATATATATATATAAAAGGATTTATATTTCCTTTAGAGACTTGTGAAAATATGACTCTGAAATGATCCAAATTCAACAAACACCTCTAGCAGCAAAACCAAGCAGTTATCCTGGAGCACAGAGTGGTGCTGATGTAGCCTGGGGAAAAAAAAACAAAAAACACCATGTTTTAATGTGTTTATTCATGCATGCAAATGAAACCCATTAATTCCCCAGCATTGGCTTACTTAATTAATGTCACATTCCCTTTATTTCTTATGTAGACGTCTAGAAAGTAAACTTTTTCATTATTATTTACATGTGACTCCTTTGCTCCACAGCAGTAGTTAGTCAAGGGATTTCCTTGGGCTGCTTATTTATTATTTTATTTTGACTAATGGCATGTCATCTTCAGAACACATGAGGTTTTAGTTGCTGCCACGGGGAATCAAATAATAACATTTCTAGATCTTCTGTTGTCAGACGCCCTTGGAGCACTGCTTTCTCAAAAGCAGCATATAATAAGGTTCATGAAGAACCTTACACATGAAGAAAAGAAAAGAAAAGTTTTCTTAGATATACGGATTATTTTTCAAACCTGTATTGAAAAAGCTCAGATTTAAAAAAAAAAAAAGTTTGACAGTATATGAAGTTTGACAGTATATGCATGTCACCCAGTGGCAACTTTCAACACTACACTGTTTGTAGCATGCTTATATTCCATTCGCAAAAATGGATACGAATGTTCATTGAAACATTCTAGAAACAATTGAATGGGTATGTCAATTTACAATTATACAGCCTTTTAAATTAGCTTTTCATTTTTAAAGTGTGCAAAGATTTAGTTTGTGGTTAATTGTACACGACTAAAATCCAAATTGCCAATTTCCCCACCACAGATTTTCAATCTGTAACCCTTATATTTAATAAGTATGATCTCTTGGTTTTAAATTATCAAATATATTTTACTTTTCACTCTATACAAATTAAAACATACAAAAAGGGCTAAGGTTCTGGCGTTTTATTTCAAGCCAATGATTTATTTCCCTAGCTCTCCAAACTGCCCCTGCATTGCTTCTTTCTTTGTAAACCACAGTAGATGTATTAGTGATTCTTTCCTATCCACATATATATTTATCCATTTAAAAAATATGCCGATACAAACGTGTATTAAAAGAATCATTTATATAATCTATGTTTTCATAATAGTGATGATTTAAGCTGAAACAGCAATAGAGAATGATTAAAAACATACATATTAGTATATAAAACAGAAATGAAATCAAATATTCTTAAAATGTGGTTGATACAAACTTGGTACTACTTCAATATAAAATAAGTCATATTAAATATTTAATATTTTAATATAATTAATTGTTATCCAAGAGTAATACAGGTTGGTTAATGGTTGAATGTTGGGTTAGGGCATCAGTAATACAATTAAATAATACAAAATGGTTCAGTAATGGCTCAAAACCATCATAATTGCAGCAACTCTGACAGTATAAAACATAAATCAGAATTTCCTGTTTGTATTCAAGCAATAAAAAAGGTAAAAGCAGCAATTTCTGACAGGCAAGCCAATTTTAATTTTTTTTTTTTTTTGTAGCAACCTGATGGACGGCACTGCTATACTTCAGTGCACATTTTGTTATAGTCTACTAGATATGCACCAATTTTGTCTTTCTTGAAAAATGTATATGATTCAAATCATTTTAAAGTCTAATGATCTCACTTAACAGTCAAAGCAAGAATAATATTTTTTGTTTACATTTTTGTTTATTCTGTTTAGCCATATTTGTGTTGCTTGAGACACAGCATGAGCCAGATTATAGCAGGAAGGTTGATAAAACGTTTGCTCAAATCAGCATTTGGGCGGACGGTTCAATCCGGAGAAGCTTGGATGGAAGCGTCAGTAACAAGCTGCTTCCGGGGCGTTGATACGTGCATTGTTTACTTGCGTCCGTCACCCAGGTCAACACTGTTTTATCAAAAGCAGTGTGAAATCGCATACCCGACCCCATGACACCGGGTCCTGACCTGGGTGGGTTCTGACCCGGGTACAGTAAGCATGTGAGAAAGGCGCGTATGTAATCTGCCTTGCAGAAGGGAAGATCTCAATACTGTGTATTGCATTCCAGCTATAAGCCCCATCTGTGAAAGCTGAAGAAATGCTTGGAAAGTGATGTTATAGTGATGTTTTTTCATATCATCTACATAAAGAGTACCTGTTTAATATCCTAGTATGTGTATTCTCTTTCATTGTTTATTGTTGTTCTGCTTAAATCATTTGTTACCAGGTTCACTAACTATTCCAGGGGGAAAAAATCCTTTTCAACAACTAGTTTATAAAGATAGGTAGTTTGAAAAAAATTACCCCTAGGTGGGTTGCAGCTGTCATTTATGTCCCCTTTGTAATTGGTTTTATACAGAAGTTTCTGTAAGGGAGACAAAATGATGTTCTATCTGTAAAAATAATTCACTGTGGATTATTTGCTTACCGATTCAACATTTTAAGTTGTTTATGCCACTTTAAAATATTTCTTCTTAGTTTTTTTCTCTTTTGTTACACATTAAACAGTTAAAATGTTTGTGTCTCTCATTGTGAGAATGTTGCCAAGTCTGAAATCCCACTTACACAAACAAGTGTCTCCTAAGTAAAGATAGTAGTGAGGATTGCTGATTCTGATTGCCAAATGATCAAAGGGGGGCATTTGCATCAGAACGGGAGGCCAGACAGACAGGCTCCCAGCTGACTGGAAGATGAGTTGAACCAGGTTGCAAAGGAGGGGTACAACTTGTGGCGAAGGGCACGGTACAGTTGTACAGTACATTTCATACGCCTGCATTGACTGTCCATAGATTTTTTTTTGCCTAACTCTTTATATACCACAATGCTTTGCGCGCTGTGAGACTGAAGACTCCATTGTAAATCAACGGAGCCAAGTATCTTGTTAAATATAATATCTTTTGATTAGCGCTTTTAAATATTATTGGCTGAGTTTTAAGTCAGGCTGGATTTTCATTGATTAAAATATTAGTGTGTGCTCCCATTGGCTAGAAAGGTTGCAGTGTTTTCGGCACAGTGCGGGATTGAACCGTTTGTCTGGTTGTTGGGAAGTTTGTCAGGTTGATTGGAAATGTTCAGGTTTGTACGGCCTTTCGTATTAAAGAATTGAAAAATTAATTAATGATTAGATGAATGAACAAATACATTTACGAATTACTGTATGAATTGACAAATTTATGGACGAATTGTTGGGCAAATTGACCAATTCACAAATTGACAAACAAATTGACAAATTCACGAATTAACAAACGAATTGACAAACAAATTGACAAACTAATTGCCGGGTAGGTTTGGCACAAATGGCGCTCCATAGTATTTGATTATTTATGTGAGCGGCTGCAGAGCTTTACATATTGGGTAGACTTGATGCGTTTTCAGAGAACGTATCTGAGAAAGGTTATGCATTATTGTGAAGCAGTTGTTGTTCAAAAATTGGAAGCCCGATCAAGAATAATAACAAATCAACCTGTACCACCTCCACAAAATCTTGTTTGAACAGTGATTCTTTTTACATTTCCATAGTTCCCTTGTGTTTCGACAGCTTGTTTCCAAATGCTTTGACAATTCTGTTTGAAAGGCACAGTGGACACTCATGGATGACATGAAAAAATGTAATAAAACAAACTGATAGATGACCATATCTGTTTGCCCACAGCTATTGTTTGTGGTTTTGTGTTTGAAGTATGGCATATGGAAGAGCTCTGAGTGACATGAACCCCTTGACTAATTGTAGCAGTTCAGGGATCTACCAGCAGGTGGAGATACTGAGTATCCCTGCCAAAGTCTATGTGCACTGTGGTTCCAAACCAGGCAGGTTTTTGTAAATGAGTTTACAATGCATTATATTAATTCCTTACATTTAAATATACTTTGAAGATTATCCATTAAGGAGCTGAATGCACTGTGTCATTACCTTATTAGTTTAGCTGGAGTCTAAAAACTAGGACCTAATAGAAATCTTTGTCATCCTATTTCTATGATGACAAGCTGTAGCTGGCAATGTGGGAGCTTTATAGGGAAAGAGAAATTGCATTGTTAGCTTTGATATTGCATACAAAGGATTTTTGGCATGACACTGCTGCAGATTCAAAGTCTCATTTACTGTACTGGGATTTGCTAAAGCTTGCCAACAGATGTATCTGTGTGGATTCATGAAGAGAACGAATTGATTTATTTTAGAGGCTTATGAAATGCATTAATTTTGTTATTTCTAACAAATCCTTATGAGGTTCAGCCAGAATATATATGGGGGGTGGGGGGGGTGGGGTCTTTGAATTTAACAGTTAACAGAAACTTATGTCACATCATGCTATAAAAACAAGGTCAAAGTTAATAAGCAGCTACAGCTGTGGCTAAAAGTTTTGGGTCACTACAGAATTATGTCGACCACCGATTTTCATTAAAATTGAACTTAACTGTAATTCTAAATATGAAGTATATTTAACTTGCTAAAATTGAATGAACTGATGAATAATGTTTATGTTAACATACTGAATTACATATCGCTTTGTAGTTTGTAGATTTAATTTTTTGGTAGCTTTACATTATTAAACACTGATACTGTACTAAAAATGCACCAAAAATATGTAAGTTTAAATAAGTTGAAATGCAAATTAAAGCTGAGTTTCTGAATGAATTCCATTACTGAAGGCTGCCGTAATCCTTTTTAGGGGTTACCTAATAATGATCGTTCAATTTCTCCTTAATATATTAACCTATCAAAACTGTGACTCAATCCTTGCATTATAAAAATAAGTGCAATCTATTTCTACCCATAGATCACGTGTCATCATATGTCTGTGTCACCAGATGTACCTTAAAAACAGAAGCCAGTACTTATGTGGCTACAGTGTACACTAGGTAGCAAGAAAGTGGTCCACAGACAAATATTATGTACTACACTAACTCACCAACTAATGAGAGAATGGTGCATTGCTTGAGTGGAAACAGGTATGTCGTATCCAGTGTTGAAGTTTTCTATGGTTTGGTCCATTGTAGCAGGTTTGTTATTGTCATATTACTCTGCATGGGTTTATGGGCTCGACCTGTCATGATCTTCTTGTTACCAGAGTTGTGTTTTCTGGTGGTGCAGATGTTGCCATTCAAGGAACACTCTAGGGACTGGACAATGCTGCCACTATGATGAGGGACGAATTGCTTGTTTGGGTACCCAGTATAATACCTTTTGTGAAATTACTGAGATCCTTCTGCTTTTCTGTACTTGTTGCTGAATAGTTGCTCTTAAATAGCTTATAGGTTTAGTGGAGCATATAGATAGTCATGTGACCACATAATTTTACATAGAATGCAGACCAGGTATTTTTTTTTTTGGCCAGCCATTGTTTGAAAAACAGACACACGTGATCTAATTGTTTAAACAATTATCTTTACTGTGAGGGACTTAACAAAGAGTCCTCTTAACCACCCAGTTTATTAATTAACCAGACTACAAACACCTACAATACAGGACAGAAACAGACCTCTAAATCTGATTATCCTTTCATGTATGGTTTTCATTCAAAATTAGTTGTATGCCCAACAGTCGATTACACATTAACAAACCCCCTCGGCTTTCTCTTACCTGGAGGGTAACTGTGTTTACTGAAATTCAGTCTTTCATTTCAGTACTCACTGAAGCGATAGACGTAGAGTTGACTGCCAGTGACAGGCATGCTGTGTGCTGTAAGACGTATTGCTGTATCATAAAATTGGACAACAGCTAGTCAGCAGTTCACAAAGTGCAGTCCCTGACGTGGAATTAACCACAAAGTGAACGGGTTGGACAAAGTATTTGAAACACTTGCTTTATGTAGCACATACTTTTTAGAATTATGTAAAAACGATCTTATGTGTAATGTTATTTTGGGGACTGTGGCAGGGCGAAAGACTTCCTCACGTGTGCCCCCACGTCCACCACCTCTTGAGGGTCAGCGCCTGCTGTAGCCTCCAGAGGGAACGCTAATGCTCTAGCCTGCACGGCCTGGGGCTGCCTAGCCTGCACGGCCTGGGGCTACCTGTTCCGCACCGCCCGGGGATCTTTCAATGCTGTTGCCACTGCCGGAGTGTCAGCTGTCAACATTTCCGCTGACTAGATTGCAGCTGCCAGCGTTGCCAAAGCTGGCTGCAAATTCAGACGAAGCAGTATTTACGCTGCCAGAGTGGGCCTCCCTGTTGTAACTGCTGTCAGCGGTGAGGACATCCCGGCAGAGGAAGGAGGAGGTGAGGAGAGCTCCACCTCAGCGCCAATCACCAAGGTTTCACATGGGGAAATATGGACATTAGGGCAGGAGGGGACAATGGGTTGTTTTAGGGGTTAGGTGGCCGATGGGATAGGTGGGAGGTATGTGTGGCAGTGTGGTCCTGCCAAAGCATGGGGTGTGTGTTTGTGTGTGAATTATTGGGTGGCAGGGAGGGAGTTAAATCCTCCCTGCAATAACACTAGGGTATGTGGCTGGAGCATTGAATAAGTGATAAAATAATTTAGGCTCCAGCCACAGGTGTATAAATAAGGTGATCACAGGTGTTAGATGGGATTTTTTGTTTTTAAGAAAAAGGAAAATGAGGAGAGTCTAATATCAAAAATTACCGACAATGTAAAGCACTGCCCAAAACATAAGCCTAAATCTCGTTTTCAAATCTATGATACCTTTTCTTTAGAGTAAGTATTAATAATTGTACCTGGGCATAAACTATATGAATAGTTTCTTCTGGAAGTGAACCCCTCATTGTTGTCTCGCTGTGTTTAATTTCTTTCGGTTTCCAACTTGCTGTGGCAAACATATGGGGCATTTCCATTTGACTCATGATATCAGTAATATTATATTATTATAGAAATAATAGAATGCAATGTAATTATGTGCTGTCGATAAAATCACAGGACAACGATGATCTATCAATCAAAAATGAATGAATGCCGTCGATGCCTTGAGACTGAGCGCGAGAAATTACATCACAAAGCCAACACATCAACTTCATTTAAGAGCCTGGCTGGATTAAAAAAGAATGATGTTTGAAAAACGTGTTTTATTAGTTTGTGAAGAAAACTGGGACCATCTTAGATGTGGCAGGTCGGGTGGGTCAAAAAGTGGACGACATAATGCCATATTGATCATTCAAAATCTATTGTTACATTTTGTAACGCACTGTAGTAAAAAAAATCGAATGTATTTTATATTTTCGAAATTTGAACCAACAATATGTAAAACAAACCCTAAGCATTTCTGCAGATGCCAATTTGCACAAAAGGGGGTGTGTTCAAACGCATTTACTGGCGCTTCCTGTCTAAATGTCATTATTGTCTGCCATTGTATTAGACGAGCTCTGTTTATTTTTGAGTTGAACTGTGTAAGTTAGCGGTCTGTAATATTGCTTTTGGACGGTGTTGCGTCCTGGGCTGTTATAATATGCAGAAGGAGTGAGATTTGAATTGCTGCGGGGTTTTAAATGGGAAATCTGGTGGGCAGTCTGAGGTACAGGGAGCCAAGTACAGTAGAGGAATGTGACTCGACCTGGGAGACAGACTCCGAGAGCGACGAGCTGCAGGAGCAGCAACCCGGAGACCACATCAACATCACGGAGCCTAGCAACGAAGCAAATTCCAAAGAAGCGGATCAGGAAAGCGCCAACATACAGGTACACATCACAGTCAGTGAAACTGACAGAAATTAGAAATCTTTCTCTGAGGCAAAATCTGCTTTTATGTCCTGTGTCACTGTTTACGTTAAGCGACTATGGCTGACAGTGACGTGCTTAAGTACTGTGTATTAGTTCTACTCATGAAACTGTGGAGGGCAGCGTTCGTCGGGCTTTTATGTTTTCGCTGTGTTAAGACAATTATTTGTAAAATACAAGCCACTTAACCGGGTGACGTAACAGCCTTGTGTTGTATGAAATGGTAACAAAATTGCACACGTTAACCTGAGTTAGTCGCACTGCATTTATTCTCGTCCGAGTCGTCCCAATGGTTAAAGTATTTTTGCAGTACCTTAAATATATTTGTTTTTCCCACAATCCAACAGCAACAGTGATGTGGTGCTGTGACGAGTTAATCGCTTAATACTTTAAACTAGATGAAGGGATTTAAACTGTTCAGCCCTGTAGCTTCTGTGAAATGTGCAAATAAGCGTATCTTTCTGTAGGATTTTATGGTCTATTGAAATGCATTGGATGCCCACATTGAGAGTGAAAACATGAAAGAAAAAAAGTATAAGGGAATTTTAATATACATGTTGACATTAAATCTAATATAAAGACACTGTAATTTTTAACCCTATTTAGTCTCTCGATTATACTCGGTATGTTACAGAACCCAGTCACAATCTTGGACATACCTTAGATTTGGTCGTTTCTGATATTACTGTTTCTGATCACATTTGCATTCTTTTTGACGCTATACTGTCTATATCAAACAAGAGGGTGGCACATACTATTAAAACACGCAGAATAAATTATTCAACAGCAATAAGGTTTTCTGAAATAGTAAGACTATCACCACTAACCATTGTGATGAATTAGTTGACAACTCTAACCACCTTTTAATGAGTTTGTTTGATGTTGTGGGCCCCGGTTAAAACTGGAGCAGCTCTTTCAAAGAGTGCTTTCTTTATTGCTTGCAATTCAACAGCTGAAATCACTCCATGTCCAGTGTACAATCAGCTGTCTCACTAATTAGGTGATTTAAGTGCTTATGCTTCAGTCATCATGGTCAAGGAGATCGAGTGATTAAAAAGAAACCAAAAACATTTAGTCAGTGTCCATTTTATATACCTTTTTTTTTTTTTTAAACTAATGTGTTATAAAGTGATAAGTTTCTTTTGATACTCGGTATATAATAAATAGATCTCTGTCAACAGGAATAGTTCCAGCTGCTTTCAAAACTGCTTTGGTTAAAACACTACTCATAAAGTCTAACTTAGTCTGACTTTCTACTGACGTGATGAATTTTAGACCCATTTCTAATTTGCCGTTCTTAGCGAAAGTTCTTGAAGAGGTAGTAGTCAAACAATTTAACATATCTGGATAATAGCAGTGTTCTTTAATAATTTCAGTTAGTGTTTCGATCTGCTCATACAGACACTGCCCTTGTCAGAGTGGTAAATGATTTCCTGATGAGTGCTGACTCTAACTCCATATCCATTCTAGTTCTTTTAGACCTCGGTGCTGCATTTGATACTGTGGATCATGTTACTTTGATTGTCTCAAAGCTGTGTTGGCCTGACTGCTCTTAACTGGTTTAAATCATATCTAACTTAACAGATAGTACTTTTGTTTCTTTAGGGGAGTCTGTCAGGATTATCCAATATTACTTGTGGTGTCCCCCATGGCTCTATCCTGGGTTCAGTATTATTTTCTTTGTATATGCTGCCACTGGGGGAAATTATTTGTAAACATAGCATTAACTTTCACAGTTATGCCATTGACACGCAATTTTTATATTCTGTAAAACCTGGTGACTCCACTGCTAGTCTAACTACAGTGTCTTGCTGACGTGAAAAGTTGAATGTCTAAAACATCTTTGCAATTAAACTCAAATAAGACAGATGTTTTGCTATTCGGTTCTCAGTAACAACTACAGCATGCAAGCTCCCTAAAAAATGATTTGGGCACCCTGACCTCTAATATAAATCCTAATGTGAGAAACTTGGGGGTTATATTTGATTCTGATTTGAGTTTTTAGGCACATATTCGAAAAATTCAGTGTCTTTTTATCACCTACGAAACATTGCTAAAATTAGGTCTTTTCTTTCTCTGGCTGATGCAGAGAAACTAATCAATGCTTTCTTTTCATCTAGTCTTGGTTATAGCAATGCTTTATTAGCTGGGCTTCCTCATCACATTTACAGCTTGATCAGAATGCAGCTGCTAAGGTTCTCACGAGAACAAAAAAACGGGAACATATAACTCCTGTGTTGGCCTCAGTGCGCTGGCTTCCAGTACATTTTAGAATTGATTTTAAAATCTTGCTTTTAACATATAAAGCACTAAATGGCTTAGCACCAGATTACATAAGAGAGATTGTGTCCCCATATAAACCTCTGTGAACATTAAGGTCGGCTAATGCTGGACTTTTGTGCCTTCCAAAGGTAAAATTGAAAAGGAGAGGAGAAAGTGTGTTTTAGCTTGAATGCACCTAGACTGTGGAACTCTTCTTCTTCTATTAGAAGCTCTGCTTCGGTCAGTATTTTTTAAATCAAGATTAAAGACTCACTTTTATAGATTAGCTTTTTTAACCTAACTTAGATATAAAGTTGCAGGTACCTATTTTTATCTGCTAACTTTTGTATTTTATCTATTATTCTTATTTATTTCCTTGTATTTTTTTAAAATTATTCCCCGTGTTTTTATATGGTCTTATCTACCATGGTATGAAAGGTGCTATACAAATACAACAAATAAATAAAAAAACAAACAACAACAACAACAAAAAAAAGTTAAGTTACTTTCCACTCAAATATCAGCTCTTCGTTAGTATTCTCACATATTTAATTTCTACTATTAATGTACTTTTATCAATAACAGTTTAGAGCAGGTCCCCTCTACTGTACCGATCAGAATGACTCGTACAGCACAGTATCTCTGCAGGGAATGGCTCCCCATTTATTGTTATTATTTCCAGCCCAGTCACAGATTTCCTTTGCATGAGGACACGCAGTAAACCTCGCAAAGCCAGCTAAAGCTTGGAGCCATTCTGAGCCATAGAATATTTTGGCAGATTTATCCTTTTCTGTTTGATTAGAAAAAAGTTGGCTGAAAATCAAGAGTTGAAGGGTATTGTTGGAACAGTCAGATATTTCAGGCATATGTTCTGTGGTTTGCCCTTTCGATGAATTAATGTTCTGCTCCTATGTGATCCCTATCAAAAGGCATACTGTGTTTGGTCGGGTGGCCAAAATTCAGTTTACTGCAGTATAACGATTTCATGTATTGCACCTTATATTTTGTAACCATTGTACTTAAAAAAAAAAAAAAAAAAACATTTTTGAGTCGCAAACTGTAAAAGGAACAATGTCAAGTTTATTGCAATCACAGAAATATGAAATCACAGAACCATCATCGTTTATAACAAATTTAAATGCACATTTAATGCAAACTGCATTCATCTACCAGTAATTATAGGCTACTTGTAAACTGAACAGAAATCGTTATCGACGTACCTGACACATTGTTAATGCTGTGCTAATTTTTGCATAGCATAGTCCTTCAGTGCAGTCTCTTAGCTTAGCCGTTTTAGCTGTTATTTTTAATTATTTTTTTTTTTTTTTTTACAGGAACAAAAAATTTACACATTCCAGTTACTGACACTTAGTAGAACAACATTGTTTTGTATTTATCTCCATACAAAGTTATGATACTCTAGTTGATACCAAATATGACACATGCATTGTTTTAATTGAGTATATTCAATGAAAGATGTTAAATGTTTACATACAAACATAGAAATAATTCATATTAGTACTGTATTTTGAAACAAACTATTAAATGTATATTTTCTCAATTGTTATCATGTAAGAAACTAGAATGGTGTTTACCCAGCAAATCATGTCAGTGTGCTCTCTCACCAGGGGTGCACAGTAGGGATCACAAATTCCAAGTATCTGGCACTTCTCATTATATCTTTCTAATTCCTGTGACTGGAGGGAAGACGTGGGCTCTGTAGTTGCAAATGCGTAACATTTTACTCTGGAAGATACTGGTTTTTTTTTGCATTATCTGCCATGGTTGTTTGGACTGCTAGTATGGTGGTGTAGACTGCTGGGGTCAGGTGATTGCAACCCCTTAAAGACTGAAGACTGTTTTGGATCACATTTTAAAAGGTTTTTGAAATGGATGTGATGAGAGACATTTATTAAATGCATTGTTTTGTAATATTTTTCAATTTTATATGTTGCTGTGCATTTGGCTGTGTATTTTCTTAAATTTAATGTAAAGGCAAAGTTACTGCTAAGGACATTCCTTATTTGTGTACAGAATTTTTTGGTGTCTGGTACTCATCTGTTGTAATCTTATAATAATATATCTTATTATCAGGGTATGTGTGTGTCAAATGCATGAATTGGGAGTATGTTTCTTAGTAGGACCACGGGGATACCACAGTTGTAAAATTAATTGTGATTATCGGAAGGGCACTAACCCTATACTGGACGACGGTTACAAATGTAAGAATTGTTAAATATTGATGTTGCCACCGGTTATGTATAAAAATTATTTTTTAGAAGTCTTTTGTTAGACCAGAGGAATGAGGACTGGACACTCCAAAAGAGGTCATTTTTTGTGCATAGTGTCTTTTGTATTGCATGCTAATTTACATATGTTTAATGAAGCATTGATATTAAATTGACTAATTGTTGTCTTGAGCCAGTAACATATCGCATACAGTATTCTTTTTCATACCTGTTTAAATTTGTTTTATAGAATAATGACACACAGGAATCTGCACCCAAACTGAAGAGGAGCTTTTATGCAGCCAAAGACTTATATAAGTACCGTCATAGTTACCCTGTAAGTGTCTTCAGTTGTTTTGTTTTTTGGCAGTTTTAAATCTGCTTTCTGTTATGTGTGGTGTTTTTTTTTATTAATATGTTTAAGTCTTAACAGCTCTTTTTTTTTGTTAGCGCGAGGGTTTAACTAACCCCTGGCAGAGAAACCAGGACAGTGTTGGTCCTGGATGTCTTTTTCCTTTTGCACTAAAAATACAAATCTGTCAAAATGGGGACTTCTTGGTACTCGGCTATTCTCAAACTAAATAATACATTTTGTCAGGGAAGTAATAATGGGCCCAGAATATGCCCTTCCTATAACAAAAATGCATTATTGCTACAAAGACCATTTTTGCCTAGTGCCTTTCTACCTAACATTGAGAAGCCATTCTTTTGTGTTGCTGAGTATAGTCCTATATTCTGTTTTTACCTGGCAGAACTCTAAAGAACACAGACAACCCAGTGAATACCAAAACCTGAGGTTCTACTTGAATGCAATTCCATTGGTTCCTGATGGTGAGTACATCATTTATTTAGATGAGCATAATCTTAAGATTAAACAAGGCTATAATAGAAGGGGTATTATAGGGTGATCTCAGATGTATTGAAAATGGCCAGGCCAACCACATTCTGATAATTCGGACATTATGCAGGTTAGTTTAGTGATCCTCACTATAGAATCATTAAGGGCTGCAAAGTTATGGCAAAGAAAAGAGGTGTTATGGCAGTTGTGGTAAAGTATGGGGTAGAATAGTAGAAGGGAGATCTATTGGTCCCCGTATTGCATGGAGCGTATACCTCATGTACCACTGCAGGTGCAGTGGAGACAGAGAGATGTAGTTCAGAGGCACAGAAAACTACAACTCCCAGAAGGCAATGGTCTAATGAGGCCAATTGGGTATAACAAATTAGTTAAGTGTACAGCTGGTTACAATTAACTAGTAAAGGCTGGTATTAAAGACAGGTTCAAACAGTCCTTGGTTGGAGGTGTTTGCATGAGGCGTGGTTGTAGTCACTGCTGAAGGGAATCAAGGAGTAAAGATTGCTAAACTGGCTATACAAAGAAAAACAAATATAGCCTTTTGGTGTAAGAAAGAGGAGAGCAGGAATTGGACCTCTCCTTTTTATAGCTGGGGACTAAATGGGTGAAATCACCCAAGTTAAGGTAGAGCTCATGGAGAGCTAGATTTTTGTTTGAATTTTGTACAGTTTTTTTTTTGTTTGTTTTTTTGCATTTAAAGGGACAGTTGTCCTATTATGTATTGGACTTTGAATAAAAAAACACTTATTCATTATAAAACCTGTGTCAGTACTACAACCCTCGAAATAACATGACTGCATGAGGATAGCAGCCTAGCCATGCTACCAAAAGGGTGTGCTTCTCACACAGTGTGTTAATGTTGCTAGTAAGTTATATTGTTTTAAAGCGTTGCTGAACAGGCTGTAGAGTTTTAATCACAATACATTCCTTTTCCTAGCTTCCTGCTTTGTTATATGTACAACTGAAATATAATTGCGATTTTGTTTTGAATGTTTTTTTTTCACATCGGGTTATGCATTAGGGCTTCCCAAACAAAATGTGTTCTGAATTCCCAACATCGGCTGCTTGAATCCAGCCTGTTCAGTCAGGTGTGTTTCATTGGTTCCTGCTCATGCTCAGCATTTTAATTGGTTCATCTATCCACATTTTCAAGGACACAGTTTTTTGACCGTTTAGTGAGTATGGTAATAGCTCTGGTAATTTATTTTCCAGTGAACCTGAAGGGTATTTGTGTTTTTTCAGTTTTATAATGAACTAAATTAAACATTTCTTCCAGATTTTCAGTGCTGCACTACCCCTCGTCACTGCATTCTACTTCGAGACCTTGTGCAAAAGCACACGAGTCGATGCAAAAGCAGCGATACGTTACTGAAAATGAGAACTGAAGCAACTCTGCTTCTTGGTAACCAATTGTTGTTTTTCCAATGACTCGCATGTTTTCGATGTATCTACGTTCCTTCCTTGTAAACTTGATGTAAGATCCAGGGACACCGCGGAAGTGCAGCTTTTAAATATCTGGAATTCAGCAGCAAAGTAGTGTATTCAAAATAAAATGCACGTTTACCATAATACTTGAATCTTGTATAAAGGAAAATGTAGCTCGAGATACATAAAAGCTTGACTTACTTTAACATGTGAAGGGGTTCATTTTCTTTAGTTTTGAAACATGTAGCCGTTTACCAAGTCAGAGAACTGGACTAGTTGATTCGATGAATGAAAATGTCTGCGAGGGCCTGATTCCACTGTTAATACTTTTGAATACATTATCTGTAGTGCTGGATTGAGAGCACTGTAATCTTTAAATTAAACCAAGGGCACGATCGAATTAAATCACCCTCCCCACCCCCATTGAACCTCTAGTCCATATGGGTTCTTTTACATTTGGGATTTGTATTTCAAACTTCAGCAAAGGGTATAATAAAAATGAAATTCATTATTATACACTGACAGCTCTGATGGTTAAGTTTTCTTTCCAGGCAGAAATACAAACATTTTATTCTCTCTTGAAACATCTGCTTTTTATAGCTACTTCAAGATTGACAAAAAAAATAATACTGAGGGTTATTTAAAGGCTTACGTTTTTGTTGTACGTGAGTAAAGAATAAAACAAAATTATATTCTCTTCTCCCTACTGATCAGGTTTTTTTTTTTTTTATAAACCACACTATTGATTCTTCATAATCTAACAATTCCATGAACCAAGTCCCAATCATTGAACAATTACTTAATCAACAGTAAAAAAAAAAATGCCCCCACACAGACAGTATACTACAAAGAATATTGTCAAAGAAAATGACTAGCTTTCATTAGTATTCCCACAATATGTTACGATTTGAGTGCTTTATAGTTATTGATGGAAAACTAAGTATCTTTGGAGTCTCCAGTTGCTTGAGTGACTATCAAGTATACCTGGAACTAGGTCTTTTTAAATCTCTATGCTGCAGAACTGCACTGCCTGTATTTTTTACTTCGTTTCTAACCATTTCACCCACCCACAAATTATTTGGATTAAAACCAAGCCCTTCATGCTGTGAAGAGCTGGTGAGAAAATGGCCTTATTAACAATTAATACAATTAATTTGAATATAGATCATCATATACAATTTCTGCTAGCCGTGCTGTGATTCCTCATAGGTACTCATTTTAGCTTTACTTGTTAGGCACCTCTTTAATAGCATTCGAATACAAAGGAACCTAGTACAATAGCACCCCTGTTTCAGCTATTATAAAATTGTCAATTACTGTGATGTAAGTTGCATGCTAAGCTAAGTTCTCCATAATATATATTTTTCCTTTTTAATTTATTATTATGCAAGGCATTGCTCGATTTAAGTGATACTGGTATGTCTGTAGAATGGAAATATCTGTGTTTGTTGCTCATTCCAGGGTTATTGCTAATGGTCAATATCAGGAGATCATTGAATTCACTTACTGTGCACCGATATGGAAGCACTGCATCTGCTAATCATTGCTGTAGGTGTAATTGTACCCATGTGCTTGGTCAAGTGGAATTAGTGTCTTCTTTTTACTGCAATCTGATGATCTTGCTACTTTAACTACATGCATTTTTTATATGTGTTGAATTTTAAATTATTAATCATGGCTATTTCTGAATTCCTACAGGTATTTATATTGAAGAAATTCTCACTAAGTGGAAAGGAGACTACGAACAACTGGAGCATAACCACAACTACATACAATGGTAATCATGAACTGTTTTAATGTCTGCCCTTCTGTTCCACACAGTGCAGTTCACCACAACTGTTTCAAATGATGCCGCAATTATCTGATTCAGTTCATCCACATTGGCAATGCATTTTAACTGTAAATTGTTTCTGTTTTGTATTAAATGTATAAAATATGGCATAGACATGCATATTATTATATTAGATTAGTTTGCTTGTCTGCTGTAATGAGGTAACATTGTACTTTCAGGTCAGTGCATTATTTCTTTTGGGCTGGGTGATGACTGTTTATGGTTGTTACCATTCCAGAAGGAATGAGGGTGCATTCTGTTAAAGTGAATGGACAGTTTATGTAGACAGTGTTTTGTTTCTTAATTATAAGTACTAAACTAGCATAATTGCTTCCAGAAAGCTCTGTTGTTGGAATGAATCACAGTATTAGACTGCAGTTTATCTCGACTATGTACGCTTTTATTGCTGATTAGCAAGCTGTGCAAAACGCTTGAAAACAGTGAACTCATTTGCTAATGAACTGCAAACAGCTTGCAGCTCCTGTACTCTTATCTGAAGCAAAGTGGAGAAAGATTTTTGTTTTATTATTATTCACTGTAAAGACACGTTCCCTTGTTGTGTCGGCTATATCGTTAATTTTTAAGGCCTCAATGAAATCAATTATATCCTAAAGAAGAGAGTTCTTGTTTTAATTTAATAGGCTTTCCCTTCCTTGAAAACAACTATATATTATTTATACATTTTAATACAGTATACTGTGATAAAAAAAAATGTATTGCCCCCGGAGGTATAACCCCATCTTGTGACCTATTTTGCAGGCTGTTTCCATTACGAGAGCAAGGCTTGAATTTTTATGCCCAAGAACTAACTCAAGATGAGATTAAGGTAATGATATCGGAGGCATGGTGTGTCTTTGCTAAAACTACCCAATACTGGACAGCCAGTATATTCAGTATATATTCCCACATGAAACTGTGAGGAAAGCACTACAGAGCTGACCTTCTACATCATAAAGGGTTAACTGTTTAAAGCAAGGTCAATCTGTCAGGCTGGGATCAAAACTCAACCTAAAAGTTCAAGATGGCAGATATATTGGTGGCCACAGCATCCTTGCCATGCCAAGCGGGGATCAGCTGATCAACAGCAGGCTTTGGCTGGCACTTTGATGCAGGGACCTCCTGTGGCAACTGCAGTTCAGCCTCAAGTTCTTATTGTAAGACGAAGGCAAACGAGTGTAAAGAAAAAAAATATATATATATTGTAGGTTGTAGAAAACACAATAATTCCATAAATATTACCAGTAGTGCACTTTTTATTCTCTATATAGGTCTCAGACGTAGTTTTTAAATAGACACATATTATAGCAAGCATGTATTTTCATTTATAAACGTGATATCTGACCCTACATTTAGGTTAAAGAAAGTTTACTTGTCTGGAAGTACTGTACTATACTTAAGTCATTCTCACCTCAGCAGTGTTTTTGTGTCAAAGCATGTTACTAGTTGAAAAGCATGTCAGTCAATAGGTGAAACAACTGGTTCATTAATGAAAGAAGGCATTGAAAGGGTGGGGACAATTTAACTGATAAAGCACAAACCTAGTGAAGCACCAGGTATCATGCTTTAAAATGAAAATGCACTATTGCACTTTGTGTTTCTTTCAAAGCTGCATATCAAATGGAAGTGTTCGACAGGTAAGATTTGGGTTTGTTTTATGTTAGGTAATTGTTTTGTTAATTACAACCACTGCAAATATCATACTTCCTTTATGCTTTTGTGTTTTTTAACCTATCAGGAATTTCAAGGCAGTAGGGAAGCCAAACGCAGATTTCTTCTGGCGTACACAGTGATGCTGGATTTCTTTGGATTAAAGCTGCTTGACAAAAATGGAAATGTTGCCCGGGCTGCAAACTGGCAGGATAGGTTTCAGCACCTGAATGAGTAAGTGTTGAACCAAAGTGCCTAAAGAAAATACAGTAAAAATACAGTGGCATACAGTAGTATAGGCAAAATATAAATCTCTGTCGATATGTATTACCAATACACTTTTTAAATTGATTTTGTGTTTGATAACTCATTACTGTAAAATATAATAGTAACTGGTGTTAAATTGTGGCAACTGTGGTATTTATCGAGATCGTTGGCATTTATCTTAGTAACTTTTTTTGTGATTTCAATGTAGGCTACTATTTCTGCTATTGATTTACCTACCCTCCTTTTTTTTAAAAAAATCTATTGTTGTAGATCTCAACACAATTATTTACGAATCACCCGCATTTTAAAAAGCCTGGGTGAGCTGGGATTTGAGAGTTTCAAAGCCCCTCTGGTGAAGCTGTTGCTGGAGGAGGCTTTTGTAGAGGAGACCATGCCCAAGATGAAGCACAGTGCCCTGGAGTACTTTGTTTACACCATACGGATCAGAAAGGAGAGAAGAGTCCTGCTGCGGTTTGCCCAGCTGCACTACCAACCTCCTGAACATTTCATCTGGGGCCCGCCAAAGAAGAGGAAACCCGGTGCCAAACTGTATTGCACTCAAGAGAAAAATACAGCCAGTGCTAAACCCACAAGGGAGGCAGTGTCAAAAAACACTGCTTCTCTACATGCCAGCAGTGACAGTAGCACAGGGAGAACTGAAAATAATAGGAGTGACAAAACAGAAAATGAAAATCAGGCAAAAACAGCCAGCCCAGCTAGTACAGATGGGCAAGTCTGCACAACAGAAGATACATTTGTTTCAGAGGGGGAGCGGGCTTCAAAGAATGGGAAAGCATCTGTTGCAAATAAACAGAAACATGCTAATTTCAAGAAGAAACCAGGATAGGGGGAAAGGTGGAAAAGCTAAATCAGAAATGAAAAAAAAAACCTGTATATTGATTTGATGTCTGTGTAGTATTAGTCCTCTCCTGAGCATCACAGCAAAGAAAGGTTTTTTGTTTTCTGACAATAGGATGACTGTAGCAATACCTGTTCAATGCCTTGCACCTTTGAAAATGTGAAGACGGGCAGAAACAGTACCTTGCAGTAGATCACCTGCAAAGTTTACAAAAAACACATCACCTTGCCTTTGATGTGTCTTGTGCTGTCCAAATCTCAATGTTGTATGTTTAAACATATTGATGTGTGAATAAAAAAAAAAAAAAATTAAATCAAAACCATCTGGAATATGTTGAAAAAAAGCAATTGCTGCCATATAGACAACACAGTTTATGGAAAAGGTCATGTGTTTCTTGTAAACACTACAGGGCGTTCTGTAACACTTTAAGCTTAGATACATGCAGAAGTCAAGCCTTGTTTATAGAGCTTTGTTCATCATGTCTGGTATGTTGCATTTTTAAATGTTACATTTGCTGTAGTTCTTGGTTGGTTGTTTGTTTACCTTAGTCTATTTTGTCCTTTAGAAGGACTGTAAAATAGAAAAACCAAGAGTAACCCTGTTAAATAGATGTTGTTGTACAGAAGAGCACATTTTCTGTGGCTGTCTGTATATAGTCTTCCTTAATGCTGCTTGACATTTTCGGTCAGTTTGGATTTTTTCAAGTGTATCCTTAGATATATGTCAGCTCTATGTAGATTTTGCTATCTTTGCTGCAAAATAGATGCTGATTCTGAAGTAGAATTTCAGTGTTTTTTACAACAGTGTACCAAATTTATGTGTTATATACCGTATATACCTGTTTTTTTATAGGAGCATATCTTTCATTTTTTTTAAATATGAAGTGCCTCCTTTTTAAGTGTGACATACACAGCTAAATTGAGTACAGGGAACAACTTTGAGGAAATGTTTTCTTAACCTTTTTCCAGGTTATTGAATTCAGTATTTTATACTTGTGGTTAACTAGATATGAACCCAGTAAAACAAAAATAATTTGGGGTAGAAAGAACAACAATTTGTACTGTCAAGTTATTTGTGATTAATTAAAACATACTCCTTGCTCTTTCTGTCCATTGTGCATATGTGTGTGCTGTTTTTACATAGGATATTTACTTATGATACTCCTGCAGTAAATGTCAATAATGTCTTAGCCCTTACTGTTTTCTAAAAGCCTTTAAACCTACAGTAGGTAGTTTTAGTTCAGTGAGCCTCACAGTTAAACTTTCAGAAAAGAATGACAACCTGTCCCTCTACAATTAAATAATATTTGACTGTCTGTATGCAATGTATTCAGACGGTGAAAGAGGTATTTTACTTAAACCAATGATCGGTACTGAATGAAAGATGCAGTTTTAACTGGTAAAACTGTATAAGAGCTTTACAGAGCATATGCAAATGTATTAGGAAGTGTACTTTTTTTCTCTATTTAAGATTATCTCATGTTCTGATTACACTTGTGGTTTTCTTGCTTGGTTTAGAAATAAGAAAGGATACAGAGTGCTGAGTGGTGGTTTTTTGCACATATGAAAGGTGTGAACAGCACAGATAATGCAAAACGCAATCCGTCTGACTTTAAGTGAAAGTGGTGTAAAGTCAGTCATGGTAATGGTTTTTGTAGAACATAGCTTTACACTTTTAATTATGGTGCATCAGTGCTTAAGCCTTTGGAAGATTTCTAGTCCATGTATGTGCCTAATCTGTGTGTTGTTGGTTTGTTAAACACGTTTACAGAATGTTGCGCACCTTTTTTGTTTTAGTACTAATACCATGTATGTGTGGTAGTAGTGGTAACCAGTTTCTGGATTTGTAAGGTACAATAATTGTATTTTATAACTCTGTAAATGTATGGCAGTGTAATGCCAGTATTGTAAAAAGATGGCAATAGTTTATTTTATTGCTATATTAAAAAAAAAAAAAAAAAAGCAAATGGTTAATTGTGTTTATACCCCCCCGCCCCCCCGTCATAGTGTATTTCTTATGACAGCATGTCAAGTCTTAAGTAAAATGGGAAGAATATGAAAACTGAACTTGCTAGTATTCCTAAGTCCACATCAAAAAAGGATACAGCTCTGTACAAAACAATAGTATACTTATAATTAATAATTATACTTAATTTCCAATTAAAATAAGACATGTTTGCTTGCTTTTCAATTTAGACCATCAATAAAGTAAGCATACTTAATCTCCATATGCAAAGTTAACCAAAGTAGTGTAGGCTACTTGCTCCTGATTTCCAAATACTGGGGTATTTCAAGGAATTAAGGCAGTTTTTTTTTTTTTTTAAGTAAAATTACTGTTTTACACTGATTTAAAGTAATATCAGAAATTTATTTGGGTGGTCGTTACAGACAGGTAGTCTGCCTGGGCTCTAAAGAAGCTAACCCAGATAAAGTTAAACCTGTGATAATACCTAAATGAATACTGCAGGGACCGGTCTTGATCTTGTTTTCATGTATTTAACGTGAACGTATTTGGTAAACCTCTACAATTCTCATAAATTCATTAAAGTAACCCAAATCCATTGTTTGGGTGGTCCCAAGTTGCAGATCAAAGAGTTAGTACAGTGGCTCAGGTTACATGGGCATTGGTAAAGGGGCAGGTAACTGCTGTGCATGCTTAGGAGGGCGTTTTCACCTTTCTCAAGGAGGAACAAAACAGGAATGATCAATTATGCTTTTTACAGCCACTTGGGCATCCGGCTGCAATTCAGAGGGATGTGTTCTATCAGCACTTTCTGCAGGGGTCACTGGAGCATAGCATGGGTCTCCCAGAGCTGATGAGGTCTTATTGAGGTGGAGAAGAAAAACCCAGATCATGACTGCATTCAGAATGCTAACTACACAAGAGCCTGCTTTACTGCAAATTAATGTAGCTGAAGGTGGAAATTGGTACCTGCTGTCTTAAGTTCTGCATTCATTACTGTTGGTCGTGGTATGCATCCAAGATACTGTCTAGTGTTAGATCTGTGCTAACGTGCTATTTAGATGGCGTTATTCCATGCTTCCCAAATTTTGACAAAGTAGATGTCACTGGGAAGATTGCATCTGCATCTTGTAAGGTAGAAAAGCTACATTGTCACTCCATAAAATGTATATAGTTAATATAGTTTAGACTGCTTAGATCATTAAAATAGACCCTATCTTCTTAGTCAATTTTAATGGGAAAAATGTCTCATTGCAGTTTTTTTTACATTTTGTGACAGTAGTTCTGTCTCATTTTGTAAGAATCAAACAGCTAGTAAATACTTTTTTGTCTAGGACTCCTTTCAAAAGAAAAATTCTGCTATGACATTTTATGATGTGGTCTGGTAATGAGTTTGCAGGGACGTTATGTAAAATGACTGAATCTGGGACTCTGGGAAATTTCATTTCTCTTTGTAATGCTGCATTGATGGTGAATTAGTTACAATTTAGCTTTATATATAAGATAGATAGATAGATCTTGTTTTAAAATAAATATTGTTTAT
The DNA here is from genome assembly GCF_017654505.1 of Polyodon spathula. Lineage (NCBI taxonomy): Eukaryota > Metazoa > Chordata > Actinopteri > Acipenseriformes > Polyodontidae > Polyodon > Polyodon spathula. The sequence continues at coordinate 10,106,870 of NC_054539.1, read as the reverse complement.
ATGTTTACTCTGACATGCGTTTCTTTCAAAACTGCACACCTGAAAGAAATGGAGGAGAGGACACAAGGTGCAATTTTAGATCATTCTTGTGTTCGCTACTGTCCCTTTTTAAAATATGTTGTGGAAAAGAATAAACTATGTTTTTTAGTGAATATGTTTTGAAAGGAATAAGTTTGTATTAGATCATTCCAGTAAAATGAATCAACACATTTTGATAGAATTGGAACCTTTCCCCCCAAAAAAATTGGGTAACACTTTACATTATGTCTCGAATTACTGTGTATTTACATAGTAGTTACTTTGTAATTATGTGTAAGTACACATGTATTTACTGTTATTAGGCATAGTTACAATGTACTTAATGTGTACATTTTTTTACATGCTACAACCTTAAGCTTTTTTGATACAATTGTGTACTTACAAATATCATGCAAAAAGTTAAGTACACTGTAACTATGCCTAATAACATTGTCATTATGTGTAAGTACACATGTATTTACTAAGTAACTACTATGTAAATACACAGTCAGCTCGGAAGGGTTTGTCATATAGACAAGTCTCTGTTGTTTAGAGATTTATTGACCCGTATAACATTTGCTGAGACAATGATTTGAATTTAAAAAAATAAATAAATAAATAAATAAATAATTAAAACAGCCATTGTGGTTTGCATTCTGGAACTCGCTTTATTCTAAATCTTGCTTCTAGGCAACTACACTTTCTCAGTTTCTCATTACTCAGTGGGCTCGAGCTCATCTGTTAAATATGTCAGGATTTCTTAAGGGGGCCAGATCACAGAAATATCATCAGCATGATGTCCTGGCCTCATGTTAGGTGTTAATTGGAAGCATCCTGGGGCTCGCCCCTCTGCGTCTTCCATTACAACACAGGTAGTGGTGATGTCTGTAGAAGCCTGCAAAGCTCTCCTCTTCCGACACAGTCAACAGTTAACAGTTTCAAGTACGAAATGTATCCACTACATATAATGGGTTAAGTTTGTTTACCTGAAAATTCTGAGACTTCCCAAAGCTGTCACGCAGTGACCGGCAACGTCAGCATGCCAGTCTGTGCCCCTCCTGGCACAGACTTAGCTCTGTGATGACAGTTGAACAGTATCATTTTCTTTACAGCCTGATTCAAGCAAGCTGCAGAGAGACTCATCGTTTAAAATAAATTCACTGAACACTACGTTCTTTAAAAACATATAATTAGAATGAATTATTTTATAATTGAAGCTTCTTTTATTTCTGAGTTTTTGAGTGTGTTTTGTGAGTCCGTACAGGGCCTTGTGGCATGCTGGGAGCCTGCACACCACCCCCCCGCGGATCATTTCACTCTCTTTGGCACGATTCACTCCAGCTGGAGTTGTATAGTGTGTGCATTTCTTTATTGCGTATATAGTATATATTTTATCGTACATGTTATTACTGTATAATTTATAGTGGTAGAAACTGCCTGTGTGTTTCTTTCTCTGTTGTATTGTTCTTTCCAGGTGCAATAATGAGTTGCTGTTTGGCTGCTCCAGCACTGTGAGGCACCCCTCACAACAGAGGTGCTCAACAGAGGATGTCGCTGCCAGTTTCGCCGCCCTTTGCAGGCTCAGAAAGTGCAGACCAAACCTGTCATGGCTTAGCAGCCCTGAGGGTTTGCTGCCACAGGCCCAGAGCTTCTCTTAGTATCACCTGGCACATTGGTGATTATGCACCAATGACATCTGGGTGCTCAGCTCGGTTACCGGCTCCAGTTCAGACAGGGCCCTCCCCCTTTCACAGGTCACAAACCCTCACGACTCCCTGGTTACTGAGGCCCGCTATCAGAGTGGTAGACCTCCTCAAACTGGAGTCCAGTTTTTTCTCTTGGTACTTCCTGGTCTCCAAACGGAACGGCAGTCTCCAACCCATTCTCAAACTCAGACAGCTCAATCTGTTCCTGAGGCACAGAAAGTTCAAAATGCTGTCCACACAGCAACTCTTGCTCATAGTCAGAACAGACGACTAGTTCACCATAGTGAATCTGAAAGACGCCTACTTCCATGTCCCCATACTACTAGGCCACAGAAAGTATCTGCGCTTCTCCTTCCAGGGAAAATCGTACAAGTTCTGTGTGCTGCCATTCGGCCTCTCACTAGCTCTTTGTGGTTTTTCAAAGTGCATGGATGCTATACTGGCCCTTCTGAGACTCAAGGGAATCAAAGTGTTAAATTATCTGGGCGACTGGCTCATTTGCGTCGACTCTCCAACACAGGCAGCAGCTCACACAGATCTAGTTATTGAGCATTTAGGTAAGCTCAGTCTTGTGGTAAACATAGCAAAAATCCAGCTAGTCCCAGGATGTCACCTGCCTGGGAACCTGCTTGAACTCAAGCAATATAATTGCCACTAATATATATATATATATATATATATATATATATATATAATATATATATAGATATATATATATATATATACACACACACACACACACACAAACCTATGGGTCTGTCTGGTTTTATATGTCCTTGTATCCGAGTTGATGTCAGCACACCGAAATCAGTTTTCTCAATTTAGTCACAAGTTTCGTTCATCTGCGAGTAAACAGGAAGTATTTAGTTTTGGTTCCTTATTGCTAAGGAAACTGGGAGTTCCAGATCTGACAGCAGCTGTATAACCACTTAAGCATAAAAATATGATGTATTGGACAATGGAGAATGTTCAATACATCATGTCTTTTTTGTGACTGTACAGCTTCTAAAAACACCAACAAACAGGAATACCATATGTGGTTTATTTTTAACACATTTTCTTTTTTTAAAATGTTGAGAAAAGAATCATGTGAGTGACATTTTGAATGTTATCTATGTGATCGAGGGTAACAGGTGGTTTGAGTGTGGTTTTTTTTAACTCAGATCAGCTGCATGCAGCCAGCCCCCTGTCACTTTCTGCACTGTAGTGCATATTGCATCAAACAAATTCAAAAAAAGTTTATAGTACAGGAAAAAAGATACAACAGGAGGTAGAATTTATTCCACTTTATTACATAGTTTTACACAGCAAAACATAATTGAACACAACATACAATACAACTCCATGCTTTAATTGGAAAATTCAAACTAATTTATTTAACAGTACAATTAACTACAGTTAACCTTGTACTCCTTGATTGTAACAACTAAGCTCACAAACACCAAACTGAATAATGCCCCTTGGGAATAATAATTGCTGGCAATACTCCTTTATAGAAAAGGAGTTTAGCAAGTCCTGTTGTTTATTGCCATTTTATCGAAATTCACAACCTTTATTGTTGATGATTCAGTCTTAACGTTAAATGTTAACAGTGAAACATTCAGCTTCAGTGCATTCAGCAATTACCACACTGATCCCCCTGTCAGTTCTATTGCCGAACATGAAGTATTTAAATGCGTTAACATTCCCCCCCGCCCCCCTAAAATATCACCATGTTATCAAGCTTAGTAGTAAATCAGATCCCTTTACTGTTAGTTCCTGGTATCCTACCGCTGATCCTCACAGCTAATTCTACACGAGAGGCTTCCTTTACACAGCAGAGATATGAAGAGCACTGCAGTGGTCTTACTAATTTCAGGGGTTTTATGAAGCATTGTAAACTAACACTATAAAAACAAATTACACATGGACCGCTTCTAATTTTTTTTCCTATTTTTTTTCATTTTATTCAAAATGACTGTTCACTTTGTGTTAATTGCTGCATCCTTATTATAAGCGGTGACCTCAGTTTTAAAAAAGTAATTATACAAATGTGGCTCTATTTATACATATTTTAGAACCTGTTTAAATTCAAAATCTATTTAAAATGATGTGCATTTATGTATTACATAATTTGAAACGGAAGCAAGCAAATGTGTTGCCTTTGCTTTCATATTCGCTTTGATTTACCATACCATCGAAATAGAAACAAAAAAATGTTTGCAAAACCAGATTCCATGTTGTCAATCCTTATCTAGATAGATTCCTATAATAATAATAATAATAATAATAATAATAATAATAATAAAATAGTGTACATGGTAACATAAGAAATCCTATTCTGTGCCCTAATTAATGACCTTGACCTACACTGCTGTGGTAGCACCACTGTGTAGATAATTAAAATAAGATTTTGGGTACTGTGCCAAGGCTATGCAAATCAAACTGCTTGTGTTTGAGTTGTAAAGCACCAGCAGCATCTAGTGCACAGCGGAGCATTGCCTGCAAAACTAAAGGAACTTTATAGGCAAGATGATCATCAATCTCCCTGCAAGGAAGTAGGTTTTTTTTTCAGGGGAAAAAGTTTACAAACTGAACTTCCCTCCAATTCAATCAACTCCACTTCAAAAAGGCCTTGTCATGTTTAAATTAGGCAGGGCACTCTCAGTCGTTCGTCAAACAAATTGCTCTGACTTCCCTCAACTAAGGCATTTTAGCACTATAAGAGGCTGTAAGAAAATTACAGATTTTACCAAAATAATCAGTGGACAGTGGACACATGCGAACACGCTGGCCTACTGAAGCTGGTCAGGAATTTAAGCATTGCTGTTTTATACATCAGCACCAGTGCACTGTTTAAATGGGTTTGTGTGTGTGTGTGTGTGTAGGGTTGGTTTTTTTTTAAAAAGGGACCAATAAGGCATTCTTTGAAGTGTGACAATGTTTTAATGTATAATTATGTACAAGTAGTATGTTCATTGTTTGCCATCAGGTGAGTTTATAAAGCAGTTGTGTGTCAACGATATCTAACAGCCACCTGGCGAAATAGATGCCCTAAATCAATGCCAAAAGTGAACCGGCTTTGAATGGTAAAATGTACTGTAATCTTCTTTTAGTATTGGAAGTGAAATGCACAACAGCCTCAATGTATTAGCTCTTCTTCTCCACTTTCACACCCTACTCAATTTGCATATTGTGTACTTCTCTTAAACTTCACTGAACTTCCCTGCAGCTCTCCGCTATCCTTAACATTGATCAACTTTGTGGAAGCTGGTACTGGGAAGGTTGCACGATTGCAAACATCCTGAAAAGGCAGGCGGTCAGTATAAAAAATAAATAAATAAACAGAAACGAAACACTGAAAATTCAATAGGGCCCAATACTACTTCAACACCTGTCACATATTTTGAATAACGTAATGGTATGTCATTCTGCTGAGTTTTCTCTATGCATGAAAAGCTTCACTTTTTTTTTTTTACAGAGATGTCACTCTTGATGAGGACCGATGTATCTTTGCTGATGATGTGATTCGCTCAGCATCCTTGAACGATCTCATGCATTCCAGTGGTTCATTGTACATTAATTCTATGAGTTCATAAATTGGGGGGAATAAAAGGCCTGTCTGATTAGCAAGACATGGCAGAATGCTGATACAGCATGCAGGCAGTGAAAGGCTTTAATTGGATGGAAATTGTAAAGGTAGGACAGGAGTCTAATAGCTAAACATACTGATTTGTATTTACAGTGTACTCTGAATGCAGTTTCCCTGTCTTATGCAGTTTACCACTGTCTGATCCATAAAAGTAGAGCAATGGTTTTTAACAACATGCTAAACATTTTCCAGTGTGCTAAAATGTTTTGTCAGCTCCAGATCAATCAATCAATCAATCAATCTTTATTTTATATGGCGCCATTCATAGTGGACCACCATCACAAAGTGCTTTACAAGATGCAGTAACAACAAGAAAATCCATAATACTTCAAATACAGAGAAATGCATAATACATGATATATACATTTATATAAAAAAAAAGCATAATATATTAAATACAGTGGAAAGTGCATAATACATGATAGTAGCATAATACATGAAACAGTACATTAAATACAGTGGAAAGTGCGTAATCCATGATAGTAACAATGTGTGAAATAGTAGCAGCAACACAGCTGCTAATAACAGATATCAGGCAAAAGAGTATGGAAAGCAAGAGAGAACAGGTGGGTCTTGACAGTTGATTTAAAGCGAGCGACGGTGGGAGCATCACTCATGAAAGCTGGGAGAGAGTTCCAAAGAGTCGGAGCCATGAAGCTAAATGAGCATTGTCCAAGTGTGGTGTACTTTTGCTTGGGGATAACAAGCAGGCCAGAGTCGGAGGACCTCAGCTTTCGGGCAAGAACATAGCGGGTCAGCGGGCTGAGGAGGTACTCTGGACCTGTGTGATGAAGGGCATTGTAGGTCAGCAGGAGAGTTTTGAAAATAATCCTGAATGTTACAGGTAGCCAGTGCAGCTGGGCAAGACGGGAAGCAGTGTGATTACATTTTTTACATCTGGTATGGATCCTGTCAGCGGCATTCTGAACTAGTTGAAGTCGGTTTATGGTGTATGCCGGTAGACCACCATACAGAGAGCTGTAGTAGTCGAGTCGAGAGGAGACATATGCATGACAAAGTATCTCTGCATCTGGGAGGGAAAGGTAGGGACGGACTTTGGATATCTTTTGAAGATGGTAGATGTGAGAATCAAAGAAGAGGTTGTTGTCAAGAAGTAAACCAAAGCTTTGTACTGTGGGGGAAGGCAGCAGCAGACAGTTTCTGAGGTTCAGGGCAGCTATATTTAGATTCTTAAGTTGAGTTTTAGAGTTCAGTTGAAGAAGATTGGCAGACATCCAGGCCTCGATGTCTTGAATGCAAGCCGAGAGCCGGACCATGGCAGAGGGGCTACCAGGTATGAGGACATCCAGGAGAGACAGGTTCCAGAGATCCCAGCATACTTCTATTGTCGGTCAAGAAGAATGCCATGATATATGAGGTCAAAAGCAGCTCTTAGGTCAAGGAGGACAAGCACAGGTGATCACTAGCATCAGCATTGAGCAGGAGATCATTCACAATCCAGAGCAGAGCAGTTTCAGTACTGTGATGTGGCCGGAAACCAGACTGTAGACATTCAAGCAGATTGTTGTCCATTTTCGAGGGTTTTTGAGAGAAAAGGGATATTAGATAAGAGATTAGATGGAAATTAGATAAGTCAGCCGGGTCAAGGGAGGGTTTTTTGAGTACTAGCGTAACTCTGGCAACCTTGAGGGCAGCAGGAACCGAGCCAGAGTCCAGGGACATGTTGAGAGTGTGCAAAATGGAGGCAGCAAGATCAGAAGCACAGAGACGGACAAGGTTAGTTGGCCAGGGGGCATGTGGCTGTAGCTGATTTCAACAGCAAGCCGGTAAGGTGATATACAATGTCACCCTTTATCAGGTCCCTTGGGGTATCTGTGGCTAATAGTTAGTGGAATAAGCCATCAATTCTAGTGATTTTTGATGAAAGAATGCTTTTAAAGTAACTGGGGGATTTGTAACAAAATTGCCTTGGACTTCTGTGCACAACGCAAACTTATTAAAGAGTAAGTAGCATCGATTTTAATGTTCTTATTTTAAATGTTTGTTTTTATCTTGCTTTTTTTCGGTACCAGTTGCCTGCCATAGCTATGCGATATCTAACATTGCCTGGATCAGTCAACACATCTTTATAGAATGCTGTGATCTACCACTTTGCATCAAGATTCTTTTTGTTTTGCTGGCAATACACTTCTGTGCACTGGTGCTTAATAATATAAAGACCCATGGGCTGAATTGAAGAGCAGTTCCTGAACTCACAGTACATTCATACACTTATATAAAACAAATACCACTGGGTTTGACTGCAAACATTATAACAATGTAAGACCCCATAAAAAAACTAAAATAGAAAATATTTCACAATACCAAAACCCCATATAACATTACTTTTCAAATTTCTAGATTGAAAAGTTATTTTCCTCTCACTGTACATTATAATGTGTGTTTCTGAATAACTTCACAGCTTTGTTCTATGCTGTAAAGTAATATGGTTTGCTTGTAATGAGCAGCAGGCAGAGCTGATTTAAGTATTGTCATTATTTAACACATTTCCTGTGGCATCTTACCTTGACAATGATTACCCTTACCCAAGCAAGATTCCTCTATAATGATGTTCACTGGTGGTGTGCTCCCTGCTAACAAGGATGTGTAACTCCTCAGTAATCAGCCAACCTCTATTAGATCAAGTTCCATATTTTTTGTCTCTGTAAAACATGGTTAAAAAAAAAATTAAAACCCTACAATGTTACTGTACATTTAAAAATAAATATAAAATATATACATTTATAAATAGATATAGCAATGAACAACGCAGGTTGTAATAGCAAGTGTTAGCTGAAATATACATTACAATAAGGTTTTTTTTTTTTTTTTTTTTTTTTTTTTAAAACAAAAATAGAAAATACTTTTAGCTCCGAGGGGCATAACGGTATGTATCTTAAATTAGATCATTTGGGACTTAAAAAAAAAAAAAAAAAGTGCTGTTCTGTGAAAGAAATGTTTTTTCCTGTACTCACAGGAGACAAGAGTCAGGAGATTACAGCGTTTACAGTAGATACGCCAGCAGTGTGATCAAATCTGAACCTTGCTTTATTACATAATTGAGTGACGGCTCCTACGCTGAAACGATCTGTCTTAGAGAGCAGCTTTATTAAGTAACTTATCAGGCTAACAAAAAACAAACAAACAAACAAACAAAAAAAAAAAAACATGATACATAAAACGAAATCAAGTCAGTTTTAGTTTTACCCTTTCAGTCTTGAATTGGTGTTGTCAAAAAGTAACTCCTTTATTGAGCATACATGAGAACAGGACAAAATTATTTAATTTTATTACATATACCGTATTGCCTCAATTTAGCGCCGCAGCGTTTATTTAAATTGATCAAAATGACTGCGGCAGGACGGCGTTTATACGTGGGCGACCTTTATTAATAATACTACGAATTTCAAACCGTGCAATGCTTTATCACATGATGTATGAGATTTTAGAAGTATCGCGGTTGCTTATTTTCTGTAATACCTGTATGTAGCAGCGTAAAAATTGAGGGCGGCCTCTATTATAAAGCAGATATATGACTGCGGCTCCAATACGAGGGCGTCTTTATTCAAAGACGGCGCCAAATTGAAGTAATACGGTTTTTTTTTACATTACTGGGACCTAGGATCCCTGTGAGGTTCCAAAGTGATTTCAGACAGCATACGTTAACAGACTGCTAAAATAAGGCGGGAACCAAAGAACCCGGGACCTCTCGCACCAATACTGCTGTACAAAAGAGCCGGCTTTTTTGTACAACGGTATCGGCGCTATGCAGTGTGAGAGGTGCCGGGTTTGCGCCCGCCCTCCGCTTGTATGTGGTTTGCCTCGCTTTGTATGAGGTGCCTGCCTGCGGCAACTGAGATCGCTACAATATATTATGTGTGCCTCTTGTGTTTCTGTGTAGATTAATTACCATGGTCTATTCCAGAAAAAATATTTGTCAGGCAGAAACAGTATAAAAGTAGATTAAAAAAGAAAATCCCTGGCATTGTGCTTTCTGCAAAAGACCCGTTTTCATAAAGCAATGCCATTACTGCGGTTTACTTATGCCTTTTTTGTTTAGATGTTCAAGCAAGTGAAAACTCAAATTTAAGTTAATAAACTATTTTTTAAAAATGTAGAAAGCGGCCACTGTAGAAAGAAAAAACACCCCGCCATTTTGGTTTTCGGTTATTATAGTCTGGATAACTGAAAATACTAGGATCACAACAAAACAAAACGTTGATCACTATACTCAACATGTACCTTGCAAGTTGGGGCAGTGTTTGGAAAGCGAGAAGCACGCCTACAAGTGCATCCCGATTCTGACTCGCTTACCAAATTTGAAGCAGCAATTGTAGATTCTGCAGCTATTGTTGCGCTGGTGAACTGTGTGAGTGAATGGCATGTATTCACGTTGAATGAAAAGCAGATTAAATAAATCACGGTACCCAGTACCAGCATCATAATAAGTCCCGGTACAGAGCACCATTGAAGACCGGCAGAATTGTACTTTTGCATGTACTGTATAACTGCAACTCTCCAGGAAGAACCAAAATACACTTTTTATCCAAGAAAGTGGAATATTATAAAAGGCAGTATCATAATTCAAACTGACTTGCAGTCTCAGGACAGGGGTAAAATAAACCACACATCTTCTTTAACTATGTGTTGGTTATATTCACAAGCGGTTTGTGACTTTGGAAGATACTGAGGTTTAACAAAGGCTTCAATGTAGGCAGAAATAATTGTGGCACAGTCATAAATTACACAAGGAAATGATTCTGCTGTTCGGCTGGGAGAACAATTTTTGGGTTTGGAGAGGAATGCAAAGTGGAACTGCGTCTCTGTGGAATTGTGTCTCTCGTATTGCCTAACAATAGTGCACTATCAATCCCAACTTCACCTCCACTTGTCAGGGTGTCAGGAGGAGGGGGTAGCTGCACAAAAGCAGTTCTGTTTACATCAGACAGCATTTAACTGTAAACAAAATCAAACTGTCGTTGTCTGCCTTTCTGTCTCAGCAAATTGACATGTGCGCCAGAAATTAAATTCTAGTGATGAAGACCTTGATTTTAATTGAAGTTTTTGGAACTTCCTCTTTCCTGCTCACAATTCAACTGTCAGTTATTTAGACCTATACCACCAACACGTTAATGGACCCCAGGAAACACAAGCAGCGAGTCTGTCAAGCGCAAGGTTTTGAAAAGTACGTGAAAAACAAATTATTTATCCCTCCAGTAACCGAACTCTGGTCGATATGCAGTAAGGCAGACGTGTGGGGTCATCAGTCACACATGGGGTGCATCGATACAGTGATGTCACGATAAATGTATGACGCATAATAAGATCAAATGATCATTAAATGATCAATTAATGACGTGCAATTTTGTTTAAAGCCAAAAAGGAAATGAGTTATGGAGTTTGTATTCATACCAACTACATAACACACCTATTCTTTATTTAAGAACTACTCGGTGAGTTGCAATGAGCTATTTTGTGCTTTTGGTCTGGTATCACAATATATACCTCTATTACGATATGTCCCAAATCGTCACACTCCTAAATCAAACTACTTTAAATTAACTTCCCTTCACAAATGATCTTGGCATATTATTGCAGTGGTTCAGTAAGGGCAATGATAGCTCAAAGACTGCAGCACTTGTATTGCTTTAGCTGGTAATACTGTGGTTTTCTTAGGGTGCTGCTTGCGTTCCTTCAGACAGTACCTGTTTCAGAATTATTATCTGTTGCTATTTACAGAATGGGCAGGGGGTGGTGATTAAAGCACTAAGCATTACTCTATTTTCCCATCCTCTTCTCTCAGTCACAGTCATGAGTAGCATTATGCTGCAGAGAGAACGAATGTCCTTCCCACAATAATTCAATTTCTCTCTTATTCGTAGGATTTTGGTTAAGTAAAAGGGAACATGACGGGGTATGCATCAAAAAGCTTTAAAAAAGCCCTTAAAACACCACAGTAGCTCTATTTCTTATCAGTGGGAGTTGCAATGTACAAAAGGGCTTTATAATTTTTGCATCCTTACCTGATGGCTTTCTGGTAAAAATGTACATAATCCTGCTCTGCAAATTACTATACTCAATATAACTCTATGGAAAGACATAGAAACAACTGTCTCTTAATAAAATCCAGTCCTGCTGAGTATTCCAGTAAGCAGCACATGTTAATCATTTTAATAATAAATAAGCAAATAAATAAAATGATAGTACATATTGTAAAAGTAAGACTTGTATTTATTTCACTCGTAGAAAAATAAAATCCCTCTCGAAGAATTGCACAGAAAAGATTAAGAGGCCACACTCTGCAGAGCTTTTAATAAAATGAAAGCTACAGCAAGCACATACAGCAGTTAAGGTTAAAAGCATGTTCGTTGTATACTGAGAATGTGTTTAAAACTGGTTTTAAGGTTTATCATAACGTATCCCATAAATTAGGCAGAGGAAATTCTGAGATTGTCAAATGTCAAACTCAGAAGAACTGTCACCATATTTAGCTCTAATTTGAGGCATGGTTAAAGACTGGATAACCCAAAGAACATATCCTTTGCTCTTGGAAGTTGATCAGATAAATATAAGTATGTTTATACTTTGACACTTTCACATACAACTTTCAAATGACTGATGCCTTTTTGTTCAGTTAAGAGGGGCTGCTGTCACTTTGATGCGGCACTGTGCTGTGGTTCAATTCAATACAAACTTAGCAATTTTATCCAGCAAAGTGATTTTTTATTTTATTTTAAGTGCACTATTAGCATGTCTGTCACTGTTAGCATGTCTGTCAGACATTGACAGCTATAATTACAAAGCTGCAAATGTTCCATCAGAAACGCCGAAAGAGTGACAGGATCATTTAAATCGAAGACATTTTTCTTTAACATGGGAGGTGGGAGTAATACTGGGGGAGGACTAGAACATTTTATTAGACTAATAGAATTACAGCTACAATTGAGTACAAACATGACACAGTTCTTTGGTCATTTATTTGGAAACCACAATTTTCTTTCTTATTTTAAATCTCCTTAATTTTAAGTAACCACTTGATTTGTAAATGTGCAGTTGTTCAAAAAAATGTAAGCCAAATGGGAGTCAAATGGTCTACAGAGCTTTCTTACCTTCTATGACTAGAACAGTGAAAATCTCCACTGTTTAGTGTGAACTCTGAGTTCTAAAATATTTAAAGTATACTGGACTGCCATCTAGTGGCGTATATAGCATATTGCTATTTAAATATAAGGGTTCTGTTTTTATTATTATTATTAATTTATTATTATTATTATTATTATTATTATTATTTTATTTTATTTAGCCAATGCCTTTATCTAAGGCGACTTACAGAGACTAGGGTGTGTGAACTATGCATCAGCTGCAGTCACTTACAACGTCTCACACAGTGAGCCAGGGGCCGAATTGAACCTTGTTTCTAGGCCTTGTCAAAGTCATATTTCCCCCTCACTATAATCAGAAATGTAATTGAAAAAACAAATATCTGAGATCTAAGCTAACTTGACTTTAAGGAATGTCTTGTTGTTTTGACTGTTTGTGCGGTCATCGCTAGAATTTACAGTGAATTAACACATGGCAAGATGCTGGACAGGCACTCCAAAAATAGCAAAGAAATGTTAACAAGTTAGGGCACATGAGGAAAATAAATGTCAGACATTGTCTTAGGAGGAAAAAATGGATTAGCTTTGGCATCTAAAACAAGCCAAATACAAACATGCTGATTGCTAATGCAAATTAGATTGATCATGTGCTGCAAGACAACAAGTGATGTCTCCACACTATACAGCTATGGGAGCCATGATAGTGGGTACAGTGATAGTGGTTACATCGCATCAAACAAGCGCCACTGTATCTAGTTATGTGCCTTTTTATCTATCCCTTCCTGTAATTATAGAACAGCTTGTTTATAATGCAGACCCCAGTTAGCATGGCATGATCCATAATCTGCTCCCTGCTAGGTCTTAATATAAAAGTTCAATAACAGTACATTTTTTTTAAGGATGTAAGGGCATACCCTTCACTTACCAAAAAGAACTGCTTTAAAGCTTAAAAAAAAAAAAAGGCTACTAATATCAACATTAAAATCTCACTTACAGGTACAAACCACTAGATGGCACTGCTGCTAAACACACACAAGACGATATTTAACACGGGACTTAAAACAGCTTCGAAAATGGAGTGCACTCAAGCCCTGCCTGTGATGTCTGAATTCTTCATTGCTGCCTTCTCAGCGCCCAACCCCCATCTATGGATACCCTTGTATTTTATAAGAAAGGCAATATTGACATCAATACTGATAGAAGAACAGAAATCCCATGAAAAAGAGCACTTCATCCTGTTCTTTTACAAGTCCTGAGCCACCTCTCAGAATGAGTTATCCATCTGGATTTCAGAGGTTTGTTAAACTATTATAAGGAAGTCCAACACAAGAGATGTTTGCATTGCCTTTGTACCTGGGCCCAGTTTTTGTTTTTACCAGAGCAACGTTTGCTTACATTTTCAGCCAAGAAAAATGCCAACATTGTAAAACTTGTACAAAACGGTTCGGGTAGGACTTGGAGCCATTAAAGCTAACACCCCTAGTCGTTTTGTGCCAGTTTAACTCCATGTGAAACTTGCATACATCAGAAGATGGCAGACATCTCCAGAACTGGATGTTCGGCTTTGCTTTTTGCACTAGCTTCAAAATAACATGTGTTTAGTACTACAGAGCATGTGTAGTACATATTAATCCATCATTCTGATGCAGCTTAATCATCTCTGCTCAGGTTTATACAGAAGAAAAGTTTATAGCCAACTTTTAACATACCTTTATTTTCAAGTATGAACAATGTACCTATCAAAATGTCAATTAAAAAATTTCCATACGGGTCAATTTACACGTGAAATGGCGACGCGCGTGCACGTTTGGGAGAATTACGTTTGTGGCCGAAAAAACACACAGGAAAATCCACTCCCAGTTTCGCATGGAAACCCACATTTCACGTGTAAATGTTAATGAGCGTGTTTATTCTTAATTATAAATATTGCAATGGAGCAGGTCAGTGGTTACTGTGGATTCTAAGACGGCAGAAAGTAGTGGCTGAAGGGCGATTTTATGGTTGGCAGTGGTGTAGTTCATCTTAATGATAATGTGGGCGGCTTTTATTATTATTGTTTTTTGCTGTCTCTGGCCTGTTATGTTGTATATCTCTTGTGAGTTTACAGTTCTGTATAAAACCACTTTTACCATGAACTGCGTTATGCCCTTGTTATAGTATTAAAGCAGCTGTTTGAGAATACCCTTGCTGCAAAAACTATGCTAAAGTTAAGAGCAAGTGAGCTGCTTAAATATAACTGAATTCATTCCTGTCCTTTTTTTGATCCCAGCTTTGTCCAAAGACAACACGTGTCTGCCCTCCACGTTAGTAAATATAGTTGGTAAACTGGATATCATGAGCCAGCTCAATCGCCCAGAACAGTGCAACAAACATCCAACAAGTTGTTGATGCCAGGGGAGTAGCTAGGAATGGAAATTTGGGTGGGCCCCAACTTCAGGTGGACGGGCAAGTACCAAAGGTCTGACGTCTCAGGGAATAGTTTACATTACAAACATGATTTAAATCAATTAAAACTCTGAATACATCAAATATCTCCCCAGGGTTTGAGCCGAGCAAAGTAGCCAAGACTGAAAATGTATGGTGCCGAGTGAAGCAAGGTGAACATTTTTTTTGCTGTTTGTAATAGTAGTTGCACGTAAACACTACAAATCCAAAGCACATATGCATTCATACAACCTACAGAAACAAACACACTGTACAATATCTGCAAAAAAATGCATTTTACACGAGACATTTTACCCATGTAAATGTCTTGAGTTAAAAAAAAAAAAAAAAACTTGCATGGAAACCCCATGAATGATGTGAATGTTAATTGACAAAAATAAAATGGTTATGTTTAAGATCATTATAATAATTTGTATAATTGCCCGTATCCCATGAACAACTCCCATTAGTTTTCCAGTCCTCATAGAGCCACAGGTTTAAACAGCACTCAAGTGAGGACTGGGAATGAGTTGAGTTGAGAAACCAAATCTCTTTCCAATGGGTATAAAAACAATGAGTATACAATTCAATAGCAAAACCTAATGTACATAATGTTTTTAAATCAAGCTTTGCAAATGTTTGTCAACTTTCTAATAACTTTTACTCACTCATAAAAAAAGAAAGAACAAAAAACACACAAACTACTTGTCAGTATGATGAAAACATATCTTGCCATAATACAGTACATCCATCTAAACCATCCAACATCCAATTCTTTCAACTAAAAGAAAACGCTACTTCAAAACTGCACACCACTTTTCTAGTATAAGAACCTATTCAATTAGTCACCCTAGGGTAGAGTTAAAAAGGAGTTAACTACTTGTAAATACGCCACAATTGTATTAAACAGGATTGCAATTAAGCCAAGCAAAAAAGTTTTTTAGGACATGGGAAATGAAAAAGTCCCAGAGTAGGAGTAGTCCCAGTGTAACTCAGTGTGGTCAGCTGTTAATGGGGCAGGGAGAGGAAAGTGTGGTGGGCCCTGTCCGGGTGCCTGGGAGTGTGTGATTACGGTTTCCTCTTTCGTTATGGTGAGAGAGCCAAGTCCAAAACTGTGCAGGGAGTGTCTTTAACTATTCCTTCCTTCTGTCAGTGATATTTACTAAATTCACTAAAACTCTGGGTTGAAGGATCTCTTGGCCACCGAAACCACAACAGTTGTATATGACTGGCCTTTTGAGATTTGATGGTACAGAAGTGACTAGAAAACAAACTGGGAATCATGATTTGGTGCCAAACACTGTACAGCTGCCTATCTCAAAGCACTGTACAGTACATAGTAAAATAATAACACCACAATACATTTGTAAAACATATTTCTCATCTACCACAATCATACCATATAAAAAACATATACAGTGTATTTATATTTACACATACATCCATAATAATAATAATAATAACAACAATAATGCAGCAATATAAAAGTTACACTAAAACCCACTAAGCCAAGGCTGAATTGCACCCATGTTCTGTAGTCACTGTGATCTGCCACAACTTACAATGTTTAGTGACTTCTAGATTCGATTAGATTCGATTTAATGCAGAACAAACTGGACAAGCACATATTCACAACTGCTGTATGATTGGTCTTATTTGCTATTTTATACTAATCTCCAATGGAAATGGGAGAAAAAAACAAAACAAAAAAATTAAATCAGAATACAAACTAATGCATGAAAGAGCAAACGGCACCAACCCATTTCCTTCTTTGCTGCTTTTCCGAGGCAAAGAGCATAAACACCCTCCTCCCAGCCTTTTCACTTTCCAAAGCTAAGTGTAGGATGTTTACACTGCCTGTCACTCGGAATTGTCCACTTCTAAAACATTCCATTAGAAGGTTTGAGATTTAGTATTACACATAGAAATCCTGATTAGCCCTAAACTTACCTAAGTTAACATTAGTCCAAAATTACAGTAGTGGTATTACAGCACAAAGAGGACAGTGTGTGTGTGTGTGTGTGGGTGTATATATACACACACGGACATACACAAATTAAAAACATTGTTACTGAAATTTAAAAAGTCTATATTTTGCACCACTGTATACACAAAACACTTTCTGATCTAAACAATATTAATAGAAACACACAAAAAACATGATTATTGCATTAGGAGGCTTATTGATTGGTTCATTATTCAAGCCCTAGCCTAGACTTGCACTGCGGCTTTGAAGTGTGTTGGCAAGTTAACAGTTCCTTCATAGTATTCACAAGCCTGCCTTCAAATGGGGAGCTAAGTCAGCAACATGTCTTTTTTCCCTCTTTCTTGCGGATAAAGCTGCTCTGTTCTAGCTTTCTGTGAAGAAAGGCTGCAAGGTGCATTTTCCAGTGAAAGACAAATCAACCTTGATTAGCACAGCAGGGGCTTTCTTTGAAGTGATGTTACGTTATGAGCAGGAATACTGAACCTAGAAGGGAAAAAAAAGAAAGGTAAAAAATAGAAAGAGAAAAAAGTTGTGCTTTTGTTTTTTTATTGCATTCTGTCAAAATCCTTCGAGTAAAAACAGAAAACGGATGCATTTTAAAATTAAAGGCCCATGTTTGTCCATTTTTTGAACCCCCAAAAAATTAAATAGTGCATTATTAAGCTTACAGTGATATCTTAAAACTGTAGTTTTATGATGTAGCATAAGACAGGTTGTGGACAGTCCTTTTTATATACATGATCTCCCACTAATAAATTGACAGAAACTCCCGTTAATAAATCTTTTAATGCAAACACAGATTGTCCACCGTCACAACTGTATCCAACACTTCAAAACAATCATACATGCAATTAACTTCTAAAGTATCAATGTTCAGCAAGAATGTACCTTTAGAGTAGCTGAAACCATCTCCCACTGATAAGCGTCACTGTTACAGTGAGGAAAAAATGACCTCTCTACCGATTTACGCAAAGGATGTAGCTTTCAATGTGAATGTGAACCAACTTGAATGAGAGCTTTTACATTCATCAGACCATTTCCTTTATTGGAAGGGGCTCTCAGGAGTAATCCCCTTTGCAAACAGAGACACAGAGCCAGTCCACATTCTCTGTTTGCTGAGCAGCCGCAGCACTAATGTGATAGTCTGTGATAGTGTCTCCTGATATTTGATACGTGGGAGCCAACACAAAACAAAACTTAGCAAAAAAAATACACAACGTTAGAAGACTAATAAAGTGAGCTTGCTGACAATACTCCCTTTTAGCTAGGAGATATAGCCTACTTGGAAAGAAAACAAAAAATCTTTGTACAGAAAAAAAGTTAGTTAGACTTTGCTGCAAAACCTTTTCAGAGTATGGCTATAAAAACAGGTGGTCTCCGGGCTGAATAAAACCTGGAAGGTCACCTCACACTTCCAGTGTAAGCTCGATTGAAGTTTGAATGAATGTCTGCTTGCTCTCTCCCAGAGTCCAGCACCTGACAATGTCAATCTGAAGTGTTAGAGATGAGAAAACTTCGCTCTTCCAAACCATCAGCTTGATCAGTGACATACAGTTCGCTTCCACGCTGATCAAGCTCTGAAAGGAGTTTCAAGTGTCCTATAGCATTGCAAAAGCATTTGAAGCCACACATTTCGTTACTAAAGTGCAAGTATTGAAACTGACATGTACTGGACAGCCCTGTAATGCAACTTCAATTAATTAATTAATGAAGTGGGAGGGCCAATGTGTTCCATAAACTTGAGATGTCTGGTGTGCTGCAAAACCACTACATTGAAGTACAACAGAAGCTATAAACAAAAAGCCACAGCCCCAGCTAAAATGATTATGTGTTAAGACAATGCTTTATTAGGCTACTTTTAAAGAGCAAGTAAGTTTAAATGCCATTTATTATATATATATATTTATATATTATTATAATATATATTATATTATATATATATATATATATATATATATATATATATATATATTTTTTTTTTTTTTAAATAACTTACTTTTGTTTAGGATTTCTTTTTCCATTATGAGTGGTTTTATTAGCCCAGTATTTTAGTTTATTTTGTTTCTTGTACTTTCACCTTTGTTTGAGGTTGACTGATGAATCTAAACCAAACAGACTTCCACAAATCATTGTAATAGTCATCTTTCCACTGTTTACAGTATGTGCAGGACAGCTGATCAAACCAAAAAAAATCACTAGCTTCCTTTGGACTAGTTGGGGTCCATTGAACATAAAAATATACAGCACATGCATCCTTTGTCTTTACACTGCAATCATTCAGTAATTCCCAATCAATACATCTATATGTGAATACAGTGGGTTAAGACATTTCTTTAATTTTACTTTTATTTATCAAGGACAAAATTAGGAGATCTGGAGTAGGTAAAATGTTACTCTAGGGCCTATACTCTGTATATTGAAGTAGAAATAGTGCAAGAACTGTAACATGAATGCAGAAGTTCATATTCCCTGCTGGATTTAAATAGCTGAAGAGGTCTTGAAAAATAATCAAAGAAAGCCACTCTGACAACCTCTTAGAAGCCGATGTCCTTGAGGGCTCTTGTATTGGGTGGCACACCAGTGACTCCAGCTCTGCAGGATATCATTCTTGTTTTGGGTTATGATATCATTCATTTCCTATGTGGTTCCTGTTCTTGGACTGCACAGTATGGTTAGACAAACTGGTCAACAGCTTCCTGCTTCTTATGAATGAAGCTCACATGCATTTTCATTTATTTTTAATTATTTATATTTAATGAACCAATTATGTTATTAAACTGGTAGCTCATTCTAACTCATTTCAAGACCGCAGTGGATTTTCAAGATTATTATTCTTACTCTTTTTTATTATTCCTATGTTAAGTTTAAAAGAGAGCCCCGTAGATGGATAATCCCACTCTGTACCTCAGAGAGCCCCACAGAGGGATAGTCCCACTCTGTACCTCAGAGAGCACCACAGAGGGATAGTTCAACTCTGTACCTTAGAAAGCCCCACAGAGGGACAGTCCCACTCTGTACCTCAGAGAGCCCCACAGACATAGATGCAAATGAGCTTTGCAATACAGTCGTTCTTCTTCCTGTTAATATCCTTGTTTACCAATACTGTATACACACACACTATATATATATATATATATATATATATATATATATATATATATATATATATATATATATATATATATATACACACACACACACACACACACACACACACACACACACACACACACACACACACACACACACACACATACACATACACACACACACACACACTTTCGTTTATACCCGGGGGTGTACAACACAAACTGACACATTCGTTAATGATAATGTATTTGCAGAAGTTAATGACCTTATATAATAAACGCTGTGTCTCAACTAGGCACCGGGGGTACTGGCAAATATTGTAAATAAACTACAGACTGTAAATCTGACAGCAAAACGTTTATGTATAAATTCAAGTAGTATTTCTTTTTTAGTGAGAGTAGAGCTGGGAAAGAAATGTTGCCCCCCCCCCCCCCCCCCCAAAAAAAAAACACACAAAAAAAACCCCAATAAGGGTAAGAAACCAGTTTCACCGTGCAGCAGCGGTGTTCCAGTTAGCCATCATCAGGCAAGATGTTAGATGAGGAAAAATAAATGTAAAATGTTGTACACTGTTTAAAAATGAATATATATATATATATATATATATATACACACACACACACACACATATATATATATATATATATATATATGTGTGTGTATAATACAAATAAACAAAAGAATAAACATATTTTGTCTTTGCAGAATTTGATGGCGCTTACTGTAAATATTGCATGCATTTTGGTATAAAAACAGTACAAAATGCAGAGAAAGCTGGCAGGTTATACACAAGTCCTATAAAAAATCTGGGGTTCATCAACTACAAAACTGAAATAACATCAAGAAAAATCAGAATTCCACAAAGCAGCAGTAACAGTTGGCAATGAAACTAAAACACCTGTAGATCAGGCGTTTAATTCAGCTTATAGAGAAAGAGAGGAAAAAAACTGGCAAAGCTATTTATACATTTGAATAACTCCAAGCATTGCTTATTATAGTTGTACTCTTAGGATGTTACTTAAATTTACTAGCAAATGTAAACTGCGCTGAAAGGAACATTTCAAAGTATGGTATACATTTGTTGAGGTTAGGTGGGGTCACAGGGAACCTTTTGCTTATCTTGAATAATTTAGTGAACCAGTCAAGCTACAAGGGTAAATCACTAATTTATTGATTGTGTGTTTTGTGCGATGGGGAGGGGGCAAGTAGATTTTTCTAGCATTTTGTCCCTGGGGCATGAAGTATTTTTATTTTTTAAATTGCACACCCCTGAACATGAAGGGGTCTTTACACAAATGAGAGCACATAGGCAAAAGAGCTACCTTACAGTGATTAACTGTATCACCTAAAATGACCAGGAGTTTGATGTAAAATAAACTGTACCTTCCTTATAGCTGCATGAACAACTCCTATTAGTAAAGTCAGGTGCGACTTATTCGTGCTGCGATAACTGTAATCAGTTCAGAGCAAAATTTACCAGCAGCCTGACTGTTCAAACTACTGGCACCTGGTCATTTCAATTACATACCTACATTAAATAAGGGAAGTTCTGAAACCCAGGATTCAGTGCTTCGCTAGTGTGAGTTTCAAGCCCAGATAACGGGCAGTATTGTACACTAGGTAAAACATCATAGTATACAAAATATATAACTACACAAATATACTGTGCCCCTTGTATTTATAATTATAATCATAATCAATAATCGATCAGTATAGCATGCAGAAATCCTGTTAATATGACAGTGAGTATTAGGTGAAACGCTGCTTCCTGACCCTTGGCCTTTCCAACTTAAACCAAATTTTCACATCACCCAGGCAAATAACTCAGTATGCCTGACATCTGTGCATCAACCTGCAGTAACGGCATGCAAATACCTCTGTATGCCTGACAGATGTGCATCAACCTGCAAGAAGGGCATGCAGATACCTCAGAATGCCTGACAGCTGTGCATCAACCTGCAGTAACAGCACGCAATGGCTCAACTCTTAACAGTCCCAGTCGTTCTCTTGGCTTAGACTAGTCTGCCAAGTTTTATATTATTGCAAGCTTTCTTTTCAACCCGAGGAGGCTGGTGATGTTCCTTGACTATCTAAGTCAAGTCCAGAATTCTCTCTTCTCTGTATCAGCCTCATTCAGTGGTTTTAACATGAGAGAAGTGGCATCCCGAAGTCAATGGCAGTTGGCAGCTGCAAACATCTGACTGAAAGCCCTATCTTCTACATCACAGCTTCCAGTCGAGGATGTTTACAGATGCCCACAGTCAGACACCGTTGTCCATCAATCCTCTGTGTGTCTGCGCCCTCCTTGACGAATGTGGTAACAAAATCCGTGTGTGATGACCCATGGGTGCTGAAACTGCACTTTTTTTTTCTATCCTTTTATATTTTGTTGTTTTTCTCTCGACACGGTAGTCTTCCCAAAATGTAATGCTTAAGGAATGGTAATATCAATTTATTATTGTGTTTTATTTATTTATTTATTTTTAATTTTAGCAACTTCCCAAATTGTTTAGTACTGGAGAAAGAAGACAAAACAACTAGTTGTTCAAAAGACTGAACACAGAATGGGGGTAGTGTATGGATACACAGCGATTTGTGGGTGTAAAATCCCCATAATGTTCTTCTTCCGGGTCTGACGTCACCACTACAGTCATCCTGGTCATACATGCTGAAAACGGCAGGCCAATACATATAATTTCCTAAGGATACATGCATAACTGATGTTGGCCGAGGCTTTTCCAAACAACTCTGTTTCAAGCTGAGTAACCTCAGCCGTAAGGACTCTCAGCTCCTCCTCAGAACCTCCTCCTCCGCGCCAACAGGACTTTCCTGCCCTTCCTCTGACATTTTTTTTGCTTTGCATTTTCTTGCTTCACAAATGTCACACAGCGACTACTGCTCTCTGTACTCATAACTCTGCAAGTGCGGCCGCTAAATAGACTGATGCACTCAGTGAGACCCTCATTACCATAATTGCAGATCACTATTTGTAAGTGTTAAGTAATTTGCATTGCTCTTAAACTTACAGTGCAAAATAATTGCCTGGCTGTAATGCAATTAGAATTTTGCATCTGCAATTATTTGCACTGCGCCTATATTTGCATCACCCCCTACATGAGCAGCGTTGAGACGTTCTTAGTAAATCTTGTAATAAAACAGGCAGTTGAACAGGTTGGAAATTAAGAAAGCTGCAAATCCAGTTTTAATTAGGGCAGAAGTAGTGACAGAATAAAAGCAAACAGAACAGTAGTGGTTATGCTGGTAACCAACACATTTGAAGGTTGCTGTATATTCAAAAGGGAAAAGTCTAAAGCATTTGCTGCTGTACACTTTTTGGAGACATTTTGCACACACAACTCAACTGAAAACTGGAACCAGAATTAAAAGTAACAGTTTATCAGTGGCCTGGAGCAGCATTCACTTACAACAGCCTGACATTATTCATACACATTAGGTTTTCTTAAAGAAGAGCATTTGAAATTCTGTAGTATTATATTCTTAACAAAACAGGCCACATTAAATGAACACACATATGCTTGTACAAGCTCTCTGGGTTTATATGCACTCCTGATGAATGAATTTCAAGGAATCAGTACAGTAATGCATCTAGTTCCATGTAGGCAATCACGTGATTTATATTGCCTGGGTGCCAACACACAAGCAATGATCAACAGCAGTACTGTAGCACTGCTCTTTGATTTCACTAGCCAGGTCAGACAATGCTACCCTTTCATTTGAGGAGAGGAGGGTAATGGTTTTATAGCAGGCTCTAGGGCCACACAATGATATAGTCTTTTGGTATCTTGATGTATCATCCACTTTGGAAAGCTCTGATACGCTTTTTAAAACTCCTGGGAGATGTTTACACCCACTCAGAATATCTGCATTGTCTCAATAAAACATGGCATGTTGATTACACTGTGTTTGTCTTACCATAAATAACACATTATTAAAATACAACGAGTTATTCATATAAATGTATTAAATAGTAAGTAGTGGGGCTCCGAAAAATATAGCGTCACACGTCCCTACATGTTGCTACAACTGTTTAAATAACGTACCTGTAATTTCTCTTTTCATTGTTTCATCCTGACAACTTTTACACTTATACCTTTTTTCAAAGGTCTTTTGAAAATGGCTGCTCCAGTGCACTGATAGTATAAGGATTATTGGCCACATTATCAAACAAGTAACACAGCAATAACGATCCTCTTCCTGCAGTGATTTAGAGGTCAGATTTCAAACCCCATTTTGAAAGTAGCTTTGAAACACACTTTAAAGTTATAAATGTAAAATTTATCAGGATGTTAACAATGAAAAGAAAAATTGCAGGTACGTTATTTGAACAGTCGTATCAACACATGGGGGACGTGTAACGCTATATTTGTCGGAACCCTGCTACTTACTCTTTAAGCCATACTCAGTTTTTCAGTCGGGTCTGTACATGTTCTGCTGAATAAACCTAATCATGCAGTCAGCAGGTGAAAAATGTTTCATGGCAGAATAATTCACAAACTACTGACTTTCTGCTATTAAAATTCACAGGGACCAGTCTATTTTCTCAGTGGGTCAGGTCACCGAGGGAACAAAGCAAACTTTATGAGAACAGTACAATTCTGCATTCCAGGAATTCTTAACACTTGGCAACCCTACAGCACTTGTAACACAAAAGGGGGAGGGGTGTTCTGCTTCAATCAGAGGTGAAATACTTTCTTGCCTACATAGTAAAAGCACATCTTGTCTAAATCAAATAAATTTTTTACAAAGAATATAAATATACGTCTGATATGTGGATTTTACCTAATAGCCACAATGTGTCTGTCATGGTAGGATTAAAACTTTAAATATTTTGTATAATTATACATACGAAAACCCGGGTAGCCGCAGGTTTTAAATTAACCGACGGTGCCCAGGTCTTACTACCCGGGTTTCGATTTATTAATTTGAGAGTTTAAAGAAAATGTAGAAAATATGACAATACAGTTGTAAGTGGAGGTCTTTGTAATAAATAGGTGTAATAAAGAGCCTTTTCTTAACTGACAGGATATCAATGTTTTACAGAAAACAATAAGACATTGTGGCAAGTACACCTCAATAATAATAACTATGGCGACTATTCTTCTCAGAATTCTTTAAATCAGAAACAAAACAACATAACATCCTGTTGGTTTGTGTCAGTGATAACTCAGTGATTTATTAATAATAACTGTGTGGCTTCCAATATGGAATGCTTTATCTAGTTATTGCGCAGATATAGTTTCTTACCAAAAGATAAAATAATTAGCCTATATTTAAATATACATAAGCAAATCAATAAAATAAAAATATAATAATGTGGAGCACATTAAATAAGTGTGCTTCCTCCTTTGAATGAAACATTTCCTTGGCAGAGTTTGCAAATTCAATTTTCTCCTGCTTGGTTAATAAATTCCGCCCGATGTTTTGCTTGGATTTACAAGATTTGGTGATGATCACTAAGCAGACAGACGCACATGTCTCTTTTGCGTCTGCCTTCAAAACCCAGCTGGCTCAATTTACAGTACCTATTGCAACAGTCTACAATAGCGGTGCTTTACTACTGTTAGTTTTAATACTGAACATAACAGCCACTTCAATAACAACAGAGGAATTTGACCAATATATGTCACAAAGAATCTTGCCGCATGATGCGCATTTAACATTAATAACTGCATTTAAAACAGATTTTTTTTTTTTTTTTTTATTATTATTGTTATGTTTCCAGTAATGCAAAAGATTACAAAAGTCTACAGATCTGAAATGACTCAATGTTTGTGTACCAGAAATAAATATGCATCATGCACTTAACACACACACACACACACACACACACACACACACATATATATATATATATATATATATATATATATATATATATATATATATATATATATATATTATATATAATATTTAATCATTACCCGAAAAAGATCCAGGTATCTTGGTATTTTTCACGGCGGGTAACAGTTCTAGATTTTCTACCCGTACACACATAAAGACGCATGCGTCAGTCTAACCTGTGGGCTCGACGCCATGACAGCAGCGCTACAGATGCGAGGATTCATGTCTTGCTATGAACAGCAGAAGTTCTCTGTAAAATTAGTTCTCCTGAGCCAGTTACTTAGTGAAGTACAGCAAGCATATTTTGCCACACTGAAACAAAACACTATGATGGACTTTGTCAAGGTTCAAAAGAACGACTTGCAGCAGTGAATTGTTTAAAAAGCTGTTAAGAAAAAATCTGTTGGTACATATTTTGTTAAAAAGTAAGAAATTTACAAGGCAGGCTTGTTTATTTATTTTTAAAGTAAAACAAAAAAAAAAAGTAAAACAAAAAAAATGTATTTTTTTGTTTGAAACCCCAGAAAACTAGCAACACTCTTTAATGCATTCTAGTCACACGCAATGACACCTAATTTATCAGTGGACCTAAGTTATAACTAAGTTCCCCCAATATATATATATATATATATATATATATATATATATATATATATATATATATATATATATATATATATATATATATAATAATATATGGATATCTAATAAGATTAGTATGGCTCGGAAATAAGATTACTTTTCTAAACATATATATTTTACCTGGTATTTTAGTGGCATACAGCTTTTTAAAGTAAAAAATAAAATAAATAAAAAGCTAATTCAAATAATAAAATGTAACGAAAAATAATTAAAGGAAAAACTATATATTAAATTGTGTAGCTTGCACAGAGCTTGTACTTTGCTTTTTATGGCACATCAGCAGGACACCGGAATGAGCTCAGGTAGCTCAAACCAGAGTGAAAGTCACAGCAAGGTCATCTCTCTTTACAACACAAAACAATGTTCCTGTTAGTACCTGCTTTATCAAGACCCAGTCTGATCCAAAACATGTTTTTACTACTTCTTTTAGCAAAAGCAAAACTACAGTTAAAGAACTATAGGACATGCGTGAAATGCACACAATGTTTAAAAGATTGGAGCTAAACAAAGCATTGGCAACTACTTTTTAGACTTTTTAAAGAGTAACGTGAATATCACAGCTGCGGCTTTCTACTCAATGTTTATCTTAAACTAAGCTCACATTCGAATTTCAAATGCATTATTCCAGTTCCCCATTAAACCTGCCTCTTTGTTTTATGAACTGTCCAAGCTATGAAATTCAGGACCGTTACACTTGAACAGCAAAACTGTCATCTATGACAAATAAATATTAAATCAGTTGTTTTGAACTTAAAATGCATCAACTAACTCATATTTATTTTCTTACTTTTTATTTACTACAGTTATTTGACATGTAATTTTTTTTTTTTTTTTTTAATCAGTTTCCTTTGAAACATCTTTACAAATCTATAAAGCAGGCCATGCTGGTCTCTGTGCCTGATAGATTGGCTAATTCACACAAAATATGAACAAATGTCTCAAAGATTCAGAAAAGCTGGCTATTAAAGCAAGTGTGAAGCGCATTTCAAACTAGTAGATACTTTCACTCAGACCAACATAGATGGGAGAGTTAATTTACAGTACAGTAGTGGTTCTGTACTACAGTGTCTTATAGCCATGTAAATATAGATCTAAGCTGAAGCCACAATAGAGAATTGTACAAAATGAACACAATACAATATAAAAGAGGAAACAAAATGACATTTTTCAAAAAAACAGATAGTATAAAGGTTCACGTTCTCTTGTTAACAATTTTACAAGATTGCAAGCCCTAGTATTCTTTAAATGTAAAATATAAAGCCTTCATTAGCACCAACAATCAGGTGTCATTGTAAGTATATCACCATGACAATCTACATTTAGTACCGTATTCAATATAGTCTGGATTCCAAAAGCCTCAATAACCTGCTAAGGAACGTGTCAATAAAATTTTATGACAGGAGTATGAAAAACATGCAGACAGACAGGCACTTCCAGAATGTTCCTGTCAGAAAGAACAGCTTATAGCCTACATCCTATGGGAGGATAACTAGTATTTTTTTTTTTCATATGACGTATAATTTATTATTTACTACAATTTGCAGAAAATATATTACCCTTATTTGTAGGAAATTGTTTGGGAGACTATAAATGTTATAGGTTTTAAAAAAAATAAATAAATAAATAAACAGACAGGCCACCAATCAGTCATTTTGATAAAATCCTCTCTTATGTCTGGTCACCATTTTGGAGATGTACTGTATCATTTCCAACAGTGCAAACCATAGGCAAGTGCGTCCAAAAACAACTGTTGTTCAATCCGTCTTTCCTTATAAAAGTTTCCCATAGTACACTTGCATGACAGTTTTGCGGTTTTCCCGTGGTTATACTATGCATTTATGATAGGTTACCCTGCCTTCATTATGCTTTATTACACTTTCTTATGGTAAGCTAAAGAGTTCATGCATAGGTCCCACATTTATGCCAAATAATTATGATCTGGCAAAATTGACCACTGTAGTTTTGTGGTCTAAATATATGCTGCTTATCCATAACTAGGTTCTCATCAATACTACACAGCAGTGTCGCAAAGCACTGTAAAAGAACAGACCACAATACATTTTATAGCAAGTCACACATACAACTGCTACAATCAGACCATTTCAATAACAGTATACACATAATAACACAAACGCAGCAATTCTAAAATCATATTAAAACCCACTAAGATAAGAAATCAATTTTATTAAAAGAAAAAAAAAAGTGTGTTTTTAGTCTTGACTTGAGAGCAACTAAGATAAGAAATCAATTTTATTAAAAGAAAAAAAAAAGTGTGTTTTTAGTCTTGACTTGAGAGCAATGCCATTGGTAACAATTTGATACCAGCAACAACTGTTTGATTTCATCACAACCCTAAAATAGTAAAATCAATAATAATTCAGAAAAGTCAATATATGAATTTACAAAGGTATGTAAACTAGGTGCAGAATATGAGATATAGCAGTAGCAGAGTTTCGAATTAACTTTCTGAAAACTAAAGCACAATAATAATCCGGTATGATCGACCATCAATATGAAAGTGTACTATATATACACACACATTATATATATATATATATATATATATATATATATATATATATATATACACACACATACACACACACACACACACACACACACACACACACACACACACACACACACACACACA
The DNA here is from genome assembly GCF_017654505.1 of Polyodon spathula. Lineage (NCBI taxonomy): Eukaryota > Metazoa > Chordata > Actinopteri > Acipenseriformes > Polyodontidae > Polyodon > Polyodon spathula. Next base: position 10,077,757 of record NC_054539.1, on the reverse strand, counting down.
CACACACACACACACACACACCCTTTTCATTATTATGAAGTTTGAATGAACTAGGTTTAATAATACTAGCTGTCCAGGTAGGTTGTGTTGAAGGTTACTGTTAAATTATGCAGTCAGCAGCAGAGCAGTCAAAGCTGGTTATGGAGTAGATCATAATAACCTTCCCAACTCTGTCCTTTCTTGTCCCCATTACAATTTAGATTGGAAAAACACAACACAAATTAGTCACATGTGTTTTCATTACTTATATGATAGGACACACCCGCACAACCGAGCTAGTGGGGAAAAAAAACATTCAAATACTATACAACACGGAGCTATCCTGGGTCGTAAATTAGAGGAGACATGACCTTTCTGCCTTTTCTAAAGGAAAGGCTTGTATACAGTACTTTAAATCACATGCCGAGCACGCTCTAAAATAAAAAAAAAAAAACTGTAGCTTTGGTACACTGATTAACAGGGCTAACTTTCAAAGGTCAACTAAATGTCACAGTATTTCCAAAGCACCCGCCCACCCACCAAAATAGCTTAAAAGAGTTTAAGAACTCGGTGGGTAATTTGTTGACTTCCTCAATGCCACAGGACACCAGACGAGAACAGTTGCAGGAAAGTCAAAGTTTATTTTCTAATAAAAACATACTTTTAACATAAAATTCTATAAATAACCCACAGGCTAATAATTGTGGGATATGGCCCTAAAAAAAAAAAAAAAACATAAATATATTTAAAAACATAAACTCTTGGTAAATGTTAAACACGAATTTATGAGCGAATCTATACAGTACAGCATTTATTAACGTAAGAGTTTAGAGACAAATTAGGATGTGGTGCACCCTGAAAAGAACGATTTATTGTATACAACGAGAAGCAAACTCCAGCTGTCAGAAGAAAAAATCTCAGCTATCATGTGAAACGATTAGCTTGAATGACAATGCCATAACTTCAAGTCTTATATGAGCAACACACACATATCCTTTTAAATCTTACATTTTCTGATATGTTGGAGACATCTAAATAAAATAAACGATATGTTTTCTTTAAAAGTAAACACACGAAATCATCCTTAGATTAGCACCTTTGTCTTAATGTCGTCGTTTCGGCTTGGGGAAAACTTAAACACTTTATTATATTAACATATGTAGGCCATCTGTCACCTGTCAATGAACAACGCAAAAACACTGACAAGTTGGGTTTTTTTTCTGCAACACCTAGACGTCTATTTATTTTCTTCTTTTTACCAAACCATTGACCGGTTGTATCCCCGAGTTATCAAAAGTGATTGTAATGCACATACAATACGTGAATTATTATTTTTACAAATTACAAATACGTTATCTGTGTCACAGTAGCTCAAAGCGAATTAATTGTCTTGTAATTCTCTGTTATGAATATATGTAGTCGATTTTTTTTTTTAATAATTTGCTTTACATTATTTTAAGAATGGAGTGATTAGGCTCCCTGGTCACTTTCGTGATCAACTTTGAATGTAACAGCTGTGAAACAATGCACATCATTATGCAGACCTTTTAAAAAAAAACATTTTTACATCACGACTCAAGCACTACGCGAAGTATATTTATCCCTGGCCATTGAACAACGCTTATCCAGTACTGTACTGTAGTCTGTGGTTTTTAGCTACAGTAACGATACAGTACTCCAGCGGAGTCAAATACAAGTAAAGTTTTCCCAGAAAAAAAAAAAAAAATCCAGCTGTGAAGAAGTGATACACTTCGACACATCCAAGCAATTACAGACTAATTATACCAGTACTCTTATATAACACTCGATCGTTAGAGCTATGCATTACAAAATTACAAGGATGCATATTGAAATATAATTTAAAGTTATACTCACCAGAATGGTACTAAACACAAGTGAAGTAAATCATCTGACCCCTGCGCTACGTACTCCTGAAGTTCTGTCTCCAGCAGGAGGCTGTTTATACTATGCGGTCACATTTTACTTTGGCTAGAATAAGACGAAATTCAGAAGCCCGGTACCTTTCGCCATGTTCTTTGTCTTTTTCACATTGACCGTTTCCCTCTGTTTGACAGCTGGGGGGCTCTGTGCAGCCAGCCTCCCTCTCCCTCCCTCCCTCTCTCTCTATGGAAATCATTTCAGCTCCAGTAAATATATTTACAATTCAAAAACAAATCATAATAATAGTAAAATATGCATAATAACTCTACACTTACTGTTTTAGCCTCCGAATCCCATTAATATAAGCATTAATAAAAACAGGATTTATTTGTCAATCCCACTGCTGCACACCATTGGTCTCGACTTTTTCTATGTGCGTTCTTTGAATTAGACCTGCCCCCTTTCTGGCAGTGGAACACAGCACTGGCCAATGGCTTGCCGCTCAGCTCACATCAATGGAAACTGTACACACACACACACACACACACACACACACACACACACAGACCTCTTAGCACCACGTACCAAGTTCAAAGGTAACGCGTTGAACTAAACTGACCTCGATCAGTGAGCTTTTTTCCTGGTTATGTAAGTACATGGAAAACACAATTGTATCTTTAGTTGAAGCCTAAATACTTTATACTTATTAAAGGTAATATACAGTAAGTATAATTTAAAACCGTAGATGCAACTCATTTATGTTTAAGTTAATTGAAAAAAAAAGTACATACAATGCAATGTTAGTATCTCGCAGCTGTCTGCTGCATTTATTTCCTTTTTCTGTGCGTCTATTTCTTGAATAAACCGAAAATTAAACGGTAGCAAGGCAATATTGGCGGACTGTCACTCAAAACACAAATCTGCAAATCAGGGAGGCGGGACGCAGAACGAGCGCTCTGGAAATAGATTAGTTATGTTAAGGTCATGTGATGTTCTGCTGGCATTGGCAGCTGTAATCGATGGATTGTAAAATTTCAGCATTTTTTTTTTAAAAGATGCTTTTTTGGATATTCATTTGTAACGTGTGTTGTTCAGTGTTTTTTTTTTTTTTTTTTTCCGCTTATGAGTTGTATTGAATGCATTTGCACTGTGGCTAAGTTTCTGTGACTAATATCTTAATACGTTTCAATAATAACTAAATCGAGTTAATCATTGATTAATCTTGTTACATAATTGATTTCTTAAAATGTTTGGATATACTGTTACTTGATTGTCCATGTTCACGGTCATCTTAAAATACGTTAGGATAGATTTTGGTGGAAAATGAAAAAAACAAAAAAAACTAAAACAAAAAAAAAAAACGTTTTTGACCGATTCAGAATTTGATGCTGACATACTTCTTTTCAAAAGTTCTTTTAGGTTGTGCTGGAGGTGCACTGCACGGTTTTTTTTTTTTTTTTTTTTTTTAATTTGGTGGGGATGGGGGTTGCACCAGGTCCCAGTAAACCCTAGTGCCTGCACCGTGTCACACTAGTTTTCATAATGTTTCTAAAGGCACTGTAGCTTCTATTCGCCTTGGACTTACTTAATGGCCCCCTTACCCGCACCAGGGCATTGCATTCTGCAGCTGTACTGTGATTTGGTCAGATGGTTAAGAATGTATAACTTTTCAACTGCAGATCGTGCCAGGCGCTTCTTTTAAAGCACGCAGTTTGAAAGCCTTAGAAGACATGTAAAGGACAAAGGGATGCAATATAATCTCAACCAACCAACAAGCAAACATTGAGCTTTAGGTTCTTTTTTTATTTAAAGGTTATCAGACTTCACTCTAGTACTTTTTTAAAATGCTCAGCTATAGTGTTGCCCTCTTACTAATCGGTACTCTTCCTTCGAAACCTCCATATTTTAAAGCAAAACCAGCAAACAGAATACAATTTTGGATCCTGTAAATTCTTGCTCAACTAAACAAATATGTATATAAATAATTGAGTTAGGATGTTTTAAAGAAATAATGATATATGGAATTATCCAAAACAACAGCATGCATAAAACAGGGCAATAAACAGGAAAGATGAAATATTCCTGAAAATGTAGATGCTAATAAACTGTGCATTTAATACTATGTAATGGTAGGTACACCTACTCCCCATAAGAAAAATATTTTTTAAATTAAAGACAAAAAACGTTCAAATGTAAAATCCATGTGACAACAGCACTTTGGTTAAGCAGCCACCAATGTCTAGTTCATTGTGGCACCAATTATCTCAGAATTTACTGTGTTTAAAAATAAAACTGAAGGACGTCCTAAGTCAAATTATAATTCTGTATTAAAAAACAAATAAATAAGTGCTGTGATAGACAAGCATTTTGTAGTTTCTCACAAAAATCTTGTGAGTGCTTCAACAGAACCCTTTTCCTCTATACAGTTTAAAGATTGTCTAATAATGGACAATCCCACTGGGCTGCTCGATGGCTTTGGTCGCCTATGAAGGATGTTGTTCCTTGCTGAAGGCTTGAAGTGCTTGAAGTACTCATGAAGTCTTCATTTGAGCCCTTGCATTCAGCTGAGTTACGTACCAATCCTGCCTTTTGCTGAAGGCTATCTCGGCATTCCGAGTCAACCATTCTGTGGAAGTGGAGGCTTCCTTCCACCTCCTTCCAGTCTGACAGGGAGCTGCAGCTCCATACACTGTGGTGTACTACGTTGATGGGACAAAAAGTTGGATGCAGTACGAACAATGTTTTGTCTCCTCTGGGACGAAGTCTAAGCAGAGGCTGTCCAAATGGATAGCAGATACAGTCAGGACTGTCTATAAGCTGGCCAACTTGCCCCCTCCAGAAAGCTCACTGCCCATTCCACCGGGGGCATGGCAACTTCGTGGGCTTTATTCCAGGGTGCATCTGTGAAGGACATTTGCAATACAGCGGTGGGAGCTACTCCCCATACCTTCACTAGGTTCTACAAGCAGGTCGTGGATCCTCAAAACTCTGGCTTTGGAGCTAGTGTGTTAAAGGCAGCTTCTGGTCAACCCTTACAACACAGGCACAGAGTTGAGTTTCTCCCTCAATTTTGTAGCCCTAGCTACTTGTTACTGGGGTCCCGAATGGTAATGCACAAGGCAGCTTCGGTTTAGCCTTATAGCATTTTGGTTGTGCAGTAATCTCACCCATGCAATAGCATGGGTATACTGGCCCATTCGGTAGTGGTTACATTTCGTACTTGAAAGGGAATGGTAGGTTTTTATCATTACCCTGGTTCCTTGAAATGGAAATGTAATCATTAACTTTCAAGGTCGCTGCATCCATGATTGCAGAGGGCTTGAATGAAAATTGACGATGAGATTTGTGCGTGCAGTTCATTTATATCCTCGGAGGACGGGCCATTATTGCGCCACAGGCTCTGCGAGCAGCTTTGTTATATATTTATTCAGGTTTCGGGTCTTAGTTAATACCCATTCGGTTACATTTCTATTTCAGGGAACCAGGGTTGTGATAATAACCTAACGATATCAGCTATAATTTGCTTTTTAGTCAGAGGCAATGTATGCATTTGCTGTCTAATAGGTGTAAAAAAGAGACACGGGTTCAGAAAACTATTTTTATACCTCCTTCTCTGCATACTCCATTCTCTCTAAAAACAAACACACAATTAATAAAAATTCGATTTATAAAATAGAAATAGAAATATGTATTTATACTTAGGCTTTGTTTTTACGTTCCTCTTCTGTTTCACTTTCTTCTACCTCCGGTGCTGATGAGTGCACACCCTAAACTTTACAGAAGAGTAAAAATACCAAGTTTTATATGTTCAGGTTATAGTAGACAAATGTGCCTGATAATACATTTCCATCTCTCACCCTCTAGCATGCCATCAAGCTGAAAGCGACCCAGTTCATTTACACTGACAGCAGAACGATATCAGCACTACTAATTGGAATGAGGTTTGAATGCAGGTGAATAGAAATGCCTCTGGCTCTGTAGCTCTAATGGAGAATGTAAGTCATTATGAGTGCCTATATGCAAATAACATAGAATCAATAGGGTCCAAAACATAATTATTATTATTCTTTATTTAATTCATGTGATCACAAGCTCACTTTATGTAGGGTGCAAATGTATTAGAACGTTCCATTGCTTCTGTTGTTTTGGTTTGTTGTGCACTGTGAAATCAAACCACTGTATTTTAAAATCTTGGAAAATTGTCAAAATAGGCAAATAGTGATTGTCTAATTTAATTGGTGATTTTAATATGCCACACATGCACTTAGTTTAAAATAATAAGAGAAAAGGGACACCGTGCCGCAAATAGTAAAATGCATGACCCTTTTTAGAAATTGTTTAAGATGCCATATTAAAGTACAAAAGTGGTCTAATATTTTCACATATAAGTGCCTATTGTTTCTATATCACTGATTACTGCAGGTAGGTATATAAAGAATATAAATGATAAACCTTGAGGTGTCCTAATACATTCTCACGCTACTGTACAATTCTTGTGTGGCAGAGCAAGACCTCTGCCCATGTATATGTATTAGTGTTTGGTAGTGGTTGGCAGGGATGGGCTTAATTCTTCCCTGCCAAAAACATGTGAGAATGTGGGTGGAGCCTTAATTAGGTATCAATAATTATTGATTAAATAGTTTTTATATTTTTGTTTGAACCCAGAAGGAAGGAGCCACAGTGTCCACTGCCCAAGAAGGGTAAGCCAGCATCTTCAATCCGCACCAGACTCCACTGACCAAGGGAGAGCTGCATCAGTCTCCAGAGACAGAGGGAGAGTGCCTGCCGCCTCCCCCAGTAGAGGGTGAATGCCTGCCCTTCCCGCCTCCACCACTAAAGGGAGGCTGCCTGTCCCTCCCGCCTCCACCACTAGAGGGAGACTAGCTCCCCGGCAAAGGCCAGGAGCACGTCCACATCGGGAGTGCCGGGCCCAGCCGTAGCCTCCCAAGGGTCCACTGCTCGCCGTTGCCTGGGGTCGCTGCCTGCCCTGCTTCGCCTGGGGTCGCTGCTGGCCCTGCTTCGCCTGGGGTCGCTGCCTGCCCTGCTTCGCCTGGGGTCGCTGCCTGCCCTGCTTCACCGCATCTGCAGCTGGGAGGCCTGCTGTTGCCGCCTCCGCAGCCAGGAGGCCGGTTTCCATCATCTGGGGGTCCTTTACGGAGTTGCTGCGACCGCCTGTAGCCCCATGGTTGCCTCTGTTCCAGTGGCAGGACTCTATCCGGGACTTTAAGGGGGTAGGTGGCCGTGGAACAGCCTTGTGTAACGTTGCACAAGGAGAGGGATATGTGGTGGTTGGCAGGGATGGGGTTAATTCCTCCCTGCCAAAAACATGTGAGACTGTGGCTGGAGCCTTAATTAGATGATCATTGCTTTAGTTAGGCTCCAGCCACATCCCATAAAAAGAGAGCCCAGGGCTCAATTTGAAGAGAGGAGTTTGGTAAGTGTCTCTGTATTGGCTATAAAAGTTCAGTGAAGGCTCTACCCAGGTTGAACAGTTTTTATATTTTTGTTTAAACCACTGTTTTGCCCTTGTGCCTTTTTGTTTGTGTTATTTTAGTTTATTAAAGTACGCTTTAGCACTTGTACTGCAGTTTCCTGGCTTCTGAGCCTCTGTCTTGCTGCTATCCTGTCACATCTTGTTTAAAAGGTCTTGAAATATCAAGGTACATGAGAAGGTATATCCCACCTGAAGGTCTAGAATGAAGTTTGTCAATGTCCATCTTGTGAGACTTCAAGGCCAGGACAATCAGCCTTAAAAACCAGAACTTAAAGGTATTGAATCAAAAATCTACCTAAAGTGTTTTCATAGTGGTTTATACAGTGCAGTGTTTGTATGCAAACTTTAACTGTTCACACAACACATCCACCCGCACGACCCAGCTCTGCTTGCTTTGTATCTACAAACACAGCAAACAGACTTGCTGTGAGTGTGTTTACAGTACCTTCTGCACAATGTCACCATGATCACCTACCTGTGCTGTTAGCATAGGCATCGCACCCTGGGAAAAATAAACAGCCTCCTTTTAATAGGAGTGTGGCTAGTAAGGGTGTGGAGAGACAAAAAAAAAACCTGGAATATTCCACTTGCATGTAGAGTATTAAAAGGGCAACATGCATCTTTGTAGAACATATGTATTTACTGCCTCCATTGCATTGTACACGGCTGCATTTCATTAAACAGACTGGATTGTTTTAGTTTAGAAAGATCAGTTATGAATTTTTCAACAGGGCAGTTCAGATAATGAATACATCTAAACAAATTACAGCTTTTAATATTTACGTATCAAACTTGGACAAAACAAAGATTGTAATTGTTCATATATTTCTATATTTGACTTACCTGGTGTGATTTAAGGGGTGAATTAAGTAAATGATCAGGTATAAAACGGGAAGTGAGAGAGCCGCAAACGTAGCAGTGCAGTGTTGCTGTGTTTGTAATGGTTTCCCCCCCAACCTGTTATAAGGTAAGCGTGTTCCACAGTACAGTAGCTATCGGTTCTCTTTAAATGTTTCGTTTTTAACTTCCATTGTTTGAGTATTTCGTAGGGCAAGTCCAGAAGTGTTCTTTTATCCTGAACTCCCTGAGGTAACTTATCGTTTTAATGTGTGATTGCTTTGTTTTTTAACTTTGGCTGTAATAACGGTTTTGTTTTGTATTTTTGAGAGACGCGGGCGTCAGCCAGCCTCTGTTTTCTTCCTATGGCTTTTTTTTTTTTTTTTTTTTAAATGTTTTTGTTTGGTTTTATTATCACCCTGGGTATTTATAGTGTGTGATCTTTAACAATAACAAGGTTGTGCCCTGTATCTGTTTCACAGCACACGTGTTTTTAACAGGTAGATTTCGAGTCCTTTAGTTTCCTATACCTTTTTTTTTATTATTCGTAGCGAACGTGATATATAAATAGTTGAAATCTAATTTGAACAATTACAAGTTACTTTAACATTCGGATAAGTGTATTTATTGGGTAAGCCTAGCAATTGGTTTATGCAGATCTGCGAGTGAATACTACACTGTAAACCCTGACAAGTCAAGTTTACTCAAATGAGTAAACTCATTGCTTTAATGTAATACTAATAGTTTAGCTACTCCTTTTAGTTTTTGTAACTTTTTCTGTGGCTGACTAAACTCATAACATGCATATTCATGCAACGTCATCCATTTGAGGTAGATTTTACTTTTAATATTTAAGTTTGTTTGAACATTTTTATTTCAATTAATCAATGAATAGTTAGCTGAGGTAATAGAATGTGCAACCAACAAGTTGTTTTATTAGCTACCAGTGCAGCGCTCTGCTTCTGCTTTATGGCAGCATTTACAAGTGCTGGAACGAGGCAGATTTAGAAAGAGGGAGAAGAGAGGCAGGTCACATCCACAGACTGACCACCGAACGAGGGTGGCCACACACAACACAAGGAGAACACATGTAAGGGAGCAGGCGGGGGCACAAGAGACAAGCAAACACAACACACACGTGCAAACGCACATGCACAGTTTATGTTTTGAAATGTTGTTTTGTGTAAGTGCTCATGGCAATCTAGTCCCCCGATTCTACTTAAACCATTTGTTTGAACAACAAAAATCTATTTGAATGTTCAACTAACTTAAAATAGATCGGTGATATGAATAAAATTTGAATTTAAGTTAACGCAACTTGATTTCATATATTAAGAATGACTTTGGGGTTTACAGTGAAACCGGTTCTTTATCAACTTGGGTTGCTGACGCTGGGGGAGGAGTCATCCACCTAATTAATTGAGCACGGTGTAGATTTGTTGTTTTGAGCATATTATTATTATTATTATTATTATTATTATTATTATTATTATTATTATTATTATTATTATTATTATTATTATTATTATTTATCACCTGGTGGCGCTATTGGTCTGGAGTCTGGACTGACCTGGTAGAAAGCCGGCATGCGGGCATGGTTACTTTGGGTGTCCTGTACCTTTTGTGCTTCAGCCCAGTTTTTGATACAGTTTGTTCCTGTGTATGAACGTTAAGGACTCCAACAATGTATTTATTTTAATGGTTTTTCGCTCTCCTCGTCCTGCAGCCATTTTATTGTGTGTTAATAAAGAACCCTGCTCGGAAAAGTGATAACTGTACTCTGCTTTTTCATTTAATTGAAAAGGCTTGCTGTGAGGAAAAAACAAGTTGTTCGATATGTAGGCCCCTTTTTTCGGGTGAGGTAGTTGACTATTTAGCGTTCTCCCCTTTATGGGTTGAAACCCCACACGCTACAGATAGATATACAGGGGTTTTGTTTTAAGATTATTTACGGGAATAAATAATACAATTCTTACAAACATTTCGCAGTGCTTACAAGTATGTGTTTACATGCAACTTTGTATATTTGTTTTTAAAAACATAAAAGGGTTTGCACATTTTCTAGCAAGTAAACTAGTACCTAAAGTTCTAGCCACAAAAGTAAAATAGTGTACTTTGCATGCAGTATCAACGTGCTAATCAACCATATCCCCATTGCCTAAAATGTTATAACATATTTACTTTTCTCCACTAGATGGCACCAACGGCACAGATTTGGAATGACACACTAATCGGTCTGGTTTAATGTAGTTTATTACATTAAAGATGGAACATTTTTACCTGTTTTTTATACCTGTAGTACATTACAAAAAAAAATCTAAACATAGCTTTGTATCTTCTTAACATTAAGTGATAGACCTGCGGTGAGATTACATTTAAATATTGATTGATAAAGCAACTTTTAAAGAGGTACCAAATAACAAACATATAATTAAGTCAATCGATATGTTGGCAGTTTTAAATGAACATTATTTGTTATCTATTATGTATGTTTTGGTTCCTGAGATGTTACAACATCCTACTGATGCAGCAGTAATGTACCTCTTTGGCTCACAGATACATTTCAAGATGGAGTAGCACTTGTGTGCCTGCAGCTAAAACTATCTTAAGTTGCAGAGTCACTTACAATAACATCTCACCCCAAGGAGGTTAAGTGACTTGCACAAAGAGTCAGTGGCTCAGCTGGGATTTGAACCGGGGACCTCCTGGTTATAAGCCTTTAACCGCTGGCCCACACAGCTTCCTAATAAACAAGGTCTGACTAAAGTACGAAGGAATATAGTCTGCATGCACCAATGAAATGAGGTTTGTGTAAAATGTTTCATGGTTATGGAACACTATTGTCCCCAATACATTTGTGCTGTTATTAAATGTTCTATTTCTCCAGATATCGGGTGAAGCTTACCTCTCCTAGTACTGTACAATATGTGCCTTGACAGTGCCAGTGACTTCCCTAGATATAGGTGTCAATTCAAACTTCATGTCGGAGAGACTGCCAATAAAGGAGCGTCATAATTTGTGCTATCTGTGAAGACAGGCTAAATATTAACAAGAGGAGATAATAATTTCCTAGTGTGTGGTGATTACTTTGCACCTTTGTTTTCCCAGTGCCCTTCTGTTCTAGGTCTCTACTTTGAGGAGACCTTGCGCTAAAGTTAATGAGAAATGGACTTTACAATCTTTGTGTAAAAGAGAAGTAGTTTCAATAGTGTCCCAATTCAAAAATGGCCAACATTTATATGGTTCCAATTATATGGCTTTTACCCCTGTAATATAAAGTATACAGACTATTTTAGATACAGAAGATAATAACAGTACTGTTCAATTCTACTGGTTGATTAATGAACCAAGGGCAAGGCAACCCTGACCTTTTTTTTCCACAGGATTAGATCCAGGTGCCAATTTCTACGTCCATCTCCTAGGATAGTCTGTTTTTAAAAACTCCTTCCACTTCTAGTACACCCATTGCTTTTGCAAACTTAAGCCTCTTTCACACTGGCACTCCTACCTGTGTCCTGGCAAACTGGGTCCCAGTCCTGTGTAGTGTGAAACCACGTCCCTGGTCCCAATGACCCACCTCAGGATGTGGGTCAACATGCTTTGACCCAAGTTGAGCGAGACAAAATGCTTGACGGCCATTTGTGAGCCGACACAATAACAAACAGCCACAAGTGTATGAAGGTTTCAGTTCTGCAAGGAATGTTTCTGCAAGGAGCCATATTTTTGTTGATTGAGACACGGCATGAGACAGTTTGCAGCAGGGATGTAGAAACATTCGCTCTGATCAACATTTGGGAGGACGGTTCTATCCAGAGAAGCGTGGATGGAAGCGTTAGTAACAAGCTCCATTGATGTGTGTTATTTACTTGCATCTGTCACCCAGGTCAACCCTGCTTTACCAAATGCAGTCTGAAATCTTGTGCCTGACCCACATGACACTGGGTCCTAACATGGGTAAGTTCTGACCCAGGTAGAGCATGCTGGTGTGAAAGGGGCTCTAGAAGTGCCTTTAGCAGTCAGACACAAATGCATTGTCTAGATTGAAGGCACAAAAAAAAAAAAACATTTGATGTAAGTCTTATTCTGTTTTTTTTTTTTTTTTTTTTTTTTTTTCCCCCCCAATGTTTTGTTCTAGGTTGTTACTAAGATGGAGACCTTGCAAGTATGTAATGGGGATACTACTTGCAAAACAAAATCAATTTATTTAATTTTAGCAGCAGCATCTAAAAATACTTCGGGTATTTAGCAGCAATCTGTTACAGAAACTGCTGCACCGATGGGACAAATATGCTAGGAGGTGTACTTAAAAATATTTGTAATCATATTTCTAATACAGACCAGGAATCTTACTTTGTCACAGTCAACATAAGAATGACATGCTGTTGCAATACCTTTTCAATGACAAGCCGAGACGGTTTGTTTAGGTTTGCAATCCCCTTGACAGAGGCTGCCATTCCACTGGCCAGTGTTTTCCCATCTGTGAATATAGCATCCATTTCTGCCCCCCCCCCCCCCCCCCCCCCCCCCCCCCAATTCCTTTCAGGACAGAGAGCCACAGCCTATGCCAAAAAGACGGAATTAATTAAAATATAAATATATACCCAAGTCATCATACAAGTACACACATTTTACTGTTTTTATACTGGTACAAAACAGGAAAGCAAGTACCAAAATGTTAATTGTCCCCTGAACCATTGTTTACTCATGGCACTAAAGTTCACATTAGAGTGCCTATCTAGTTATTAACCCTGTTTCCACTCTTCAGTTCATGTTCTAGTTTTTGTTACAGGGACAGCCTTGTTTCTAGCAGTTCCACTCTTCAATTCATGTTCTAGTTTTTGTTACAGGGACAGCCTTGTTTCTAGCAGTTCCACTCTTCAAATTCATGTTCTAGTTTTTGTTACAGGGACAGCCTTGTTTCTAGCAGTTCCACTCTTCAATTCATGTTCTAGTTTACCACAAAGGGGAATAATTGTTCTCCTGTTAGATCGTTACCTGTTACGAATCACATTCGAGTAATCCAAAGGGTCAAGTAGCAGCACAGATCTGCAGGATCATATCGCTCTTCTGGATCATTTTCCAAGATATCTCCCTCCTCTTGGTGTACAGTCCACACAAGCACATGAAGCCTGCCATTTTCTCCTCTTAGAGCAAAGAATAGTCTACAAACCTGATTTTTATGTTTTCCAACCAGTAAGTAGACTATCTTGTTAGACAAGTTAACAATGCAATTTAATGCATGTTAAAAAATAACAAAATACTTATATGATGCAATTATTAGATACCGGTAATTAAACATAGACTTTTTTTTTATTGTTACTGTTGACTTAAATACATGTTCTTAAGTGCAGAAAATGTTAGGAAATTATATCCTTAAGACACATCTCATTCTCTGCTTGGTCTGAGGCACGTGTTAATTATGATGCCGGTAAGGGTCAATTAACGGCACAATACAGATTTATGAATCGGACAAATATGTTAATGAGAAAATTGGTCTCTAAGGGTGCATTACTCTAATGTCGCGATGAGTGATGTTTTTTGACAGGAAATGGCGTTTATGCATCACCCGATGAAATGCTGTTATATTAAACACTATTACTGGCATGATAAAGGAGACGGTAGGTTTTATGCGTACAGGCCATTAACTCAAGAAATCGGATCGCTCTTCCAGGAACCAATGGCCTGTTGTAACACACTCACGCTGTTTAACAACATGGAATTCTGCAAGCCTATTCCTTACCCTCCCTGTTGCAGAATAGCAAACCAGCTGTCCAGCACTAATCAGATGAGCGCTTACCACCGCTTTGATACTAGAGAAGTACGCCAATCCCAGGTAAGAGCGTGTGTTTGTATTGTAAGCACTTGAGGCACTTAGCAAGTGATGGTGTTTCTGGTGTGTCATCTTCTGAGCAAAACAGTGTACACCTACACAGGGCATGCTTTTAAATCTACAGCTAGGTTAAGATTAAACAGTTTTATAATTCCAGACACTAATCACAAATCATTAAACAGGAAAAGTCTGTATTTGTATATAAAAAACAAAAAGGGGTTTTAAATTAATGTGTAAAAACTAACTATCAATTTTTTGTAATTGTCTGCATTTTTTAATTAATATATTATGTTACCAGCAGCAGAGTGAAAAAGGCCTGTGATTTCTTTTGAACAATTCCTTCGATTATTCAGACAAGTGATGAATCCTCTTTTTTTTCTCAATACATATGAACCATTCACGTATATGACCTTGGGAATGGGCAGCGCTGTGGTGCAGCCTGAAACTGCTGTAAAAATAGCAGGCAAAGGAGGCAGTTTAAACACTTGTGCATATTTATTTACAAACAAAAACAAAATAAATGTTCATCAAATAAAGGGTACTACGTATTTAAATGTGGTACATCTATGTACACACTAGCAAAGGCCGAGCAAGGTTTTTAACAAGTGGTATACTTGGAAGCAGGCACAGCAGTAATCATCTCTGGTTGTTCTGGAAGTAGTTAACTGCTTTCAGTCCACGAAATAAAAGGAGAATTATAGTCCTTGGTTTGGGTGCGATGTAGTGCTATGAGGGCTGTGCAGTGCTCCTTATATACACCTGTGGCTGGGCTCATTGTTAATTAAGTCTCAGCCAGTCTGCATGTGTATTTGGCAGGGATAGTATTAACACTATCCTTGCCAAACTGGAAGAACATCTCCTACATTGTACTTATAGCATTTTCTTTTTACAAGTAGCATTCACACAATTAATGCATTCATATGTGAAAACTTTGTCTGGTTGTAGAATGGATCAGTCAAAAAAACATGCACCCGAACGAGTATAGAAAGTGGGTGAAAAGTTGCCATTTGGCCAGTGTAACACAAAGCTGTAGTTGTTATTGTTTGAAAGTTAATTGTATGTATTAACTATCTGTTTGATATTGTCAGATTTAAACAATGTGATGGGGGAACGGTTATTTTTTCATTAGGTCCCACCACTTTTCCATACAATGAATATATATGCCAGTGACATTTATCCCCTGCCACACCAGCAAATACAAAATTAGGAGGAGTAGGAAATTGTTTTCTGTGGTATAATTTGGAAGTCTATTAAGCAGCAGACCTACATAGGACTAATACAATTATTTCCTTGCTGTTAATACATCGTACAGTTCACGTTCAGACACTGGCAAGGAGGAGTGTTTAGTAGCTTGGCCGCATATCAAAATTACACTACTAATTTATCATCCATTAATCATATTGCAGTATCTGCATCTATTATACAATATGTATGCCAAATTTCATTTTAAAATGTTTATTAACGGCTGAGTTTTATAGGCAAATTAATTCAGGTGCCAGGTTCTTGGAACTGGCATGACTAATACAATTTATATATATATATTATATATATATATATATATATATATATATATATATATATATATATATATATATATATATATACACATAATATATATACACACACACACACACACACACACACACACAGGACCGATGGGCAGCCATTTTAGATGGCATAATTTAAAAATAGGCGATTGTGTAATTGCTTCAAGAGCTGCCTTCAATTAAAGAATTGGGAGCCTTTTAAAAAGGGCAGGGTCAACCTGTTTGTTGAGGAGAGTTGGAGAGTGAGCTGTGTGAAGGAAACAAAAACTGAGTCTTTTGTGCAAGGTAGGACTTAAGAGTCCTGGTGTTTTGGAGCCGGTAAGCAGCTTAGCTGCCCAGACTGTTAGTTAGGGATACTTACTTGTAAAGTTAGTAATCCATTAAGGAGTTAGGCTTTTGTTTGTTTGTTTATTTTTGATGTTTTTTTGTTGAAGCACTATAAATAATAAACACACAGGTACCATCCTGTTTAAACTGCATTCCTGGAAGTTTTACTTTCTTTTGTGCTAGAGGACAGTGTAAAAGGTCCAGAAAAAGTGAGTTATCTCACACACACATACATACATATATAGTGTAACACATACAGCAGGCATTCAAGACTAGTTAATACTTTCTATTGAGCATGAGGGCTACATTTTAGCAGAACTGGATTATATGACATGGAATAACCTTGTTTTCCCCAGCATTTCTACCATCCCTCTGAAGCTGAAGTAGCAACCCCCATTATTCATACCCATATCACAATAAAACATCTAATTTATAAAGAATGGTTTGTGAAAATAATACATGCACATATAATCAATTATGCCAGCAATGCCCATGCCTAAGTAGTTTGGGCCAAGGATAAGGTGTTGGAGTTTGACAAACCCCAGAGGGAGGAGGCAGTTCATAACAAGAGAGGCGCAATTAACTGATGGAGACTACTGCAGGACCAGGTTGTCAGGGGTATGGATCAAGGATTGGCAGTGCCATGGGAAATGAAGCATTATGGGAGGATTCGTTCATTATATTTTTGCTTTGTACATTGTCTTTCCATCGTCAAACCAACCTTGGCTTGTGGTGCAGCTTACAGCTTTATGCCAACATTCAAGAGCCAACATTCAGTTCTTATTCAGTGCAGGTGACACTAATGCAATGCTAAGGAAAGTGAGAGGGGTCCTGGAGTCGAGGAGGTAAGGAAAACAAGTCATTGTGGGATTGCCAAAAAGCTATGCTGTTTTTCCAACTAAGATACACAGAAGGTTATATCATGGAAGAATGCAGTAAACTGGCACTAATAAATTGTGTGTTATGCTATTTTTCAACTGTTTAATTCTGTAATCAAATAGAAGAATACATTGGTATTGTGTGTGTGTATGTATGTGTGTGTGTGTGTGTATATATATAATATATATATATATATATATATATATATATATATATATATATATATATATATATATGCACAGACAATAATTTCAATTTACTACAAAGGAGGTTTAAATAAAATCTAATTGTTAGAATAGATGTATTTTTATGCTTAATTGGTATGAGTTTTAATTGTGGCTAAGCATATCTGTAATAAAAATATAAATAACTGGTCTCTTTGTCTAACAAAAAGTCCCTAACAAAGGTTCCTTGAGCATAATACAGTTTAAAGAACCACAGAGTTCCTTTGGTCTTTCTCTTGAACAATTATATTGTTTAGGTTATATACTGTACATGCAAAGAACCATTCCTGTATATGAAACAACCAGCGACAAAATCCAGGAACTGTTCAGTTAGTGATTCATGCCACCTAGGAATTCCTCTAATTATTTGAACAACAGAGGTTTCTATAGAATGTGTTCTACACACATAACATTTTATCTGATAGGACCTTTATATTGGGTTCTAAATGCAAAGTATCAAATTACTGAACCTCTATTTAGAGCATTTTTAAAAATGTATAGTAATTTATAGAAATTTATAATAATTGTTTTCATTTATGTTTTAGAAATAGACATAACAATCAATCACTCTTTATTTTATACAGAGCCTTTCATAGTGGACCACCATCACAAAAAGCTAAAATTATAAGGATAGATGATAAACCATGAATGTTAAAGCTACAAAAAAAATTTAATGAATTCACCCATTCTATTTTACCCTCTGTTCCAGTCAAAAACGGGTTTCAGAGACCGTAAGACCCCTGTAGTTTGTCCATATTGGTAATGTTTGACAGCATGGAAAAAAGCTGTTCCTGATTAGCCTCCAGTTTTTCGTGGAACATTCGGAATCAAAAGTGGCATTTGTGGTACACTTTTTTTGAAGGAAACAACCCCTGTATTCTCTTCTTGCTTTATAAACTGCACTACACAAATTGTAAGGCGCACAGTATGCAATGGGTAGAGACCATGCACAGTGCTATCCATGGTGCTGAATTGTGTTTGACTCTGCTTATTTCCCTGCATACTGACTCCTCTCCATCTGTCAATGCGAGCATCAGTTCTGTCGGGTTTAAATCCGTAAAACAATATCCACAAAACACATTTAGTCATTTAAAGGAAACGATTACTGCAAATCATGAGTCATAAAAGACTTCTATTGTAAAAGCTAGTGTTTTATATTGACCCCTAGAGACACCACTCGGAAACACAAATCATGAACTGTCGTCTTCAAAGTGATATAAAAAGTTAATACATGTGTCTAAAACGCCCAAGACAAACATGCAATGATCAATTGACTGAAATTTCAAAAGATCACCGGGAAACGAGGAGTGTGGTAGCATCGAAGTAAAAAAAAAAAAAAAAAAAAAAAAAAAAAGTCTCTGAAGATTAATTATAAATAATATAACTTAAAAAAAGGTTGGCAAAATAAGACAAACCGTTTAATGTAAGGTATTAATCAGATTCACCATCCCGTGAGTTAAACTCAGTGTGTGGCACAGGTGCAATGTTATTTTCAAGTACACGGTAAAAAGTGGTAGCATACTGCTCTTGCTCGCGCATGCCTAAACAAATCCTCTAAGAAAGTAGGGAAGCACCCATTCAAATCTGGTACCTTATGCTGCTTTCGGCCATTTTTAAAAAATATTTTTAATTTAATTTATTATATTTTCCAGTCTTTTACATCGTTGTTGATGTAATTTGTCATATGTGTCCACCATTAAGAAAATAGTATATGAATATGTATGCAGCTTTGCGGTGGACTTTTCATTTTGTCGTCTTCGTAGTATTTTTTTTTTTTATATTACTATTATTTCTAGAGAAATTGATTGTCTGTTTCCAGTTTAAGTTTGCAAAAAAAGGTATCATTAATTGTAAATGTACCTCAGTTTGACAATAGGAAAACACCCATCAGATCGCAATTGATAGCACGTGTACCAAAATCTGACAGCATACGATTTTCAGTGTTATAACATATCGCTTTCTAACGTCACACGGATCAAGTCTGATGACGTAGCACTTTCTTATACCACCTCTGTACACATGCAAATTTAGTTTATATATGGTTAGTATATAGATTGGGTGTGCTGTAAAACTCGCCAGCGTGATTTATGTACTTTGTTGTGGTTTATATGTATTTAAAAAAAAAAAAAAAAAAATCTGATTGAGAGTTATGTGATAGGTAATGTACATAAGAACTTGGCCTTTCGAGAGATTTATTTGTCAAATGTAAACCTTAATATTCTTTATTGTGTCTTTCCTAGATATGTGCAGTATGCAGTTTAGCGACATGGATTGTTTGCATTCAATGCAGCCTTTAAACAAAGCTGAAAGTTACCTCGGAATTCTCTGTAAGTCGATGTAGGTCTGCATCAATCAACCGCGGTGATTTATTTCCTACTGATTTCTGTTAATGCTTAAAATAGTTTCAGCAGATTTTGCTGATGCATAATCGATTTTTAACCCTAAAATGTGTGTAGATCAAATGCAATTCCTAACAAACTTGCATTTTGAAACAGTCCCAGGTCACCTGTTGCTTTTCAAATTCGTATTTGATTGGACCTTAAATACAGTGTTGATGTGTTGATCTGTTTTATTATCTTAAACAGCAACTTTTGCCACTTGTCTGTCTTTTAGTCAACAAGACACATGTGCAGGTTTCTGCTAAGAACCAGACCTGTCCTGCATAATCATATGATGAAGCCAAAATCACAAGGATGTTTAAAACCCTCCAATAGTTACTCTTAACAAAACACTAAAACAAAAATAAAGCAAATGGTTATAGAAATCTAAAACAATTATATATAACTGGGACAGGAACTGATTAGTATCCCCAGCCTGGGATATTACAGGTTCCTGAAAAGGTCAAATGGGACCACTGTGGTTCAATATAATAAGTGCAAGAAGCATCTTTTCTTAAGACAACAGTACGTTGGAGAACATTTGCCACGAGACTAATATTTGATAATAGGCTATGTAATAAATGTTCATTCAGCACCCCATGCAATAAATTCACATCACACCATTTGATTTTTGATAGCCTAAATGTTGCATGTATATTTTTAGCAATTATTTATTGTGCAAAAAAATTTCTTTAAATGTAGCTCACACAGGGTTAGATACACATAAATACATAACTTTTATTATTATTATTATTATTATTATTATTATTATGAAATAGCGATGGTGAAATGATTCATCACAATTACTAAATATATGCTGTAGCCGAGTCCTGAATGTTACAGCTTGCAACTGTAAAGGGTATAGACTATAGAAAACCTGAAGGCATTGCATGGTGCAGTATTTGTTTTGTCAGTGACTGGGTTCAGCAGCCAACATCGCCTTTGGCTCATATCGTGAATGAGTAAGAGCAAAGAGTAGAACAGGGAGCGCGCACGAATGTTGGGACGTGATGGTGTACTTTTCACCTGACATGTCTTTGTGAGCGAGCCCAAACTGGTAGGGTAGGGTATGGTACGGGCATAGCAAGGGGATACAGTGGCTCCCCGCGTGAACGCGGCGGAACCCCATTCTGAAATGTGTGAGCGTGTGCCTGTGTAAAGTAGGGGGGCACGCTTGGGGGCTGCGGTCCCATTGACTGTGTTCCACCTCCCTGACAGCAGCATCGGCAGCAGCAAAGAGCAGAGCGCTGCACAGACTCCGCCTAGCCAACATCAAACACCAAACCTGAACCTAGCGGTGGAGAGATTTTACAGCAGCCAAACCCAGGCGTCGCTGATTTACTGTATATTATTATCTCCCCGTTAAGATGGGCTACCAGTAATTGAAGGGGGTGGGAAGGAAACCCGAATTGAAACAAAGCACAAAGGTGGGTGCACGCTGTCATGAAAGGCTTGCACTATTTCCAAGAACTGCTGCTCAGTCCATGGACTGTACTGTAAAAAGTGGGTTTGCACAAATAAAAAAGGCACGATAAGGAAAGGGTAAAACATGTCTACTTCACTGGGGCCCCGCGGCCCTCGCCCACCTACCGCGCCTCTGATGGAAGATCTTCCAGACCTTAGCCATCTGACGGAGGAAGAGAGATCTATTATAATGGCTGTGATGGTTAGACAGAAGCAAGAGGAGGACAAAGAAGAAGCCATGTTAAAGTAAGAAAAACGACATGATTTGATTTGCTTGTATCCCTGTGCTCGCATTGAAGTAAGGTGAATCAGATATGCCTTGCCAATATTTATTTGATTTAAATATATTCTCATATTTACTTTAATAACTTAACATGCCCGATATCGCCGCGTTTTAGGTGCGCTATGTTTCTGTGT